>NW_027476381.1:0-267035 GCF_051020955.1 Megalopta genalis | reverse complement strand
TTTGAAGGTAAATCTTCTACTTCCCATTGATTTGAAGTTAAATCATGTATTACGCTTGGATTTGAAGATCACTCGTTTGTTTCACCTGCATTTGAAGCTATATCACACATATCGCAAGTATACGAAGCTAAATAATTTGTGTCGCATGGATTTGATGCTAAGCCTTCGATTTCGCATTCATTTGAAGCTAAATCATGTGTTTCGCTTGGATTTGAAGCTAACTCCTTTGTTTCCCATGCAGCTGAAGCTAAATCATGTATATCACAATTATTTGAAGCTAAACCATTTGTTTCGCATGGATTTGAACGTAAATCTGCTACTACCCTTTGATTTGAAGTTAAATCATGTGTTACGCTTGGATTTGAAGATCACTCGTTTGTTTCACCTGCATTTGAAGCTATATCACTTATATCGCAAGTATAAGAAGCTAAATAATTTGTGTTGCATGGATTTGATGCTAAGTCTTCTACTTCGCATTGATTTGAAGTTAATCATGCGCTTCGCTTGGATTTGAAGCTAACTCGTTTGTTTCGCATGCAGTTGAATCTAAATCATGTATATCACAAGTATTTGAAGCTAAACCATTTGTTTCGCATGGATTTGAATGTAAATCTTCTACTTCCCATTGATTTGAAGTTAAATCATGTGTTACGCTTGGATTTGAAGATCACTCGTTTGTTTCACCTGCATTTGAAGCTTTATCACTTATACCGCAAGTATACGAAGCTAAATAGTTTGTGTCGCATGGATTTGATGCTAAGCCTTCTACTTCGCATTGATTTGAAGCTAAATCATGTGTTTCGCTTGGATTTGAAGCTAACTCGTTCGTTTCGCATGCAGTTGAAGCTAAATCATGTATATCACAAGTATTTGAAGCTAAATAATTTGTGTCGCATGGATTTGATGCTAAGCCTTCTACTTCGCATTGGTTTGAAGCTAAATCATGTGCTTCGCTTGGATTTGAAGCTAACTCGTTTGTTTCGCATGCAGTTGAAGCTAAATCATGTATATCACAAGTATTTGAAGATGAACCATTTCTTTCGCATGGATTTGAAGGTAAATCTTCTACTTCCCATTGATTTGAAGCTAAACCATTTCTTTCGCATGGATTTGAAGGTAAATCTTCTACTTCCCATTGATTTGAAATTAAATCAGGTGTTACGCTTGGATTTGAAGATCACTCGTTAGTTTCACCAGCATTTGAAGCGTTATCACTTATATCGCAAGTACAAGAAGCTAAATAATTTGTGTTGCATGGATTTGATGCTAAGCCTTCTACTTCGCATTGATTTGAAACTAAATCATGTGTTTCGCTTGGATTTGAGGCTAACTCGTTTGTTTCGCATGCAGTTGAAGCTAAATGATGTATATCACAAGTATTTGGAGCTAAGCCATTTATTTCGCATGGATTTGAAGGTAAATCTTCTACTTCCCATTGATTTGAAGTGAAATCATGTGTTACGCTTGGATTTGAAGATCACTCGTTTATTTCGAATGCATTTGAAGCTATATCACTTATATCGCAAGTATACGAAGCTAAATAATTTGTGTCGCATGGATTTGATGCTAAGCCTTCTATTTCGCAATGATTTGAAGCTAAATCATGTGTCTCGCTTGGATTTGAAGCTAACTCCTTTGTTTCCCATGCAGCTGAAGCTAAATCATGTATATCACAAGTATTTGAAGCTAAACCATTTGTTTCGCATGGATTTGAACGTAAATCTGCTACTACCCTTTGATTTGAAGTTAAATCATGTGTTACGCTTGGATTTGAAGATCACTCGTTTTTTTCACCTGCATTTGAAGCTATATCACTTATATCGCAAGTATACGAAGCTAAATAATTTGTGTCGCATGGATTTGATGCTAAGCCTTCTATTTCGCATTGATTTGAAGCTAAATCATGTGTTTCGCTTGGATTTGAAGCTAACTCGTTTGTTTCGCATGCAGTTGAATCTAAATCATGTATATCACAAGTATTTGAAGCTAAACCATTTGTTTCGCATGGATTTGAAGGTAAATCTTCTACTTCCCATTGATTTGAAGTTAAATCATGTGTTACGCTTGGATTTGAAGATCACTCGTTTGTTTCACCTGCATTTGAAGCTTTATCACTTATACCGCAAGTATACGAAGCTAAATAGTTTGTGTCGCATGGATTTGATGCTAAGCCTTCTACTTCGCATTGATTTGAAGCTAAATCATGTGTTTCGCTTGGATTTGAAGCTAACTCGTTTGTTTCGCATGCAGTTGAAGCTAAATCATGTATATCACAAGTATTTGAAGCTAAATAATTTGTGTCGCATGGATTTGATGCTAAGCCTTCTACTTCGCATTGGTTTGAAGCTAAATCATGTGCTTCGCTTGGATTTGAGGCTAACTCGTTTGTTTCGCATGCAGCTGAAGCTAAATCATGTATATCACAAGTATTTGAAGCTAAACCATTTGTTTCGCATGGATTTGAAGGTAAATCTTCTACTTCCCATTGATTTGAAGCTAAACCATTTCTTTCGCATGGATTTGAAGGTAAATCTTCTACTTCCCATTGATTTGAAGTTAAATCAAGTGTTACGCTTGGATTTGAAGATCACTCGTTAGTTTCACCTGCATTTGAAGCGTTATCACTTATATCGCAAGTACAAGAAGCTAAGTAATTTGTGTTGCATGGATTTGATGCTAAGCCTCCTATTTCGCATTGACTTGAAGCTAAATCATGTGTTTCGCTTGGATTTGAGGCTAACTCGTTTGTTTCGCATGCAGTTGAAGCTAAATGATGTATATCACAAGTATTTGGAGCTAAGCCATTTATTTCGCATGGATTTGAAGGTAAATCTTCTACTTCCCATTGATTTGAAGTGAAATCATGTGTTACGCTTGGATTTGAAGATCACTCGTTTGTTTCGAATGCATTTGAAGCTATATCACTTATATCGCAAGTATACGAAGCTAAATAATTTGTGTCGCATGGATTTGATGCTAAGCCTTCTATTTCGCAATGATTTGAAGCTAAATCATGTGTCTCGCTTGGATTTGAAGCTAACTCCTTTGTTTCCCATGCAGCTGAAGCTAAATCATGTATATCACAAGTATTTGAAGCTAAACCATTTGTTTCGCATGGATTTGAACGTAAATCTGCTACTACCCTTTGATTTGAAGTTAAATCATGTGTTACGCTTGGATTTGAAGATCACTCGTTTTTTTCACCTGCATTTGAAGCTATATCACTTATATCGCAAGTATACGAAGCTAAATAATTTGTGTCGCATGGATTTGATGCTAAGCCTTCTATTTCGCATTGATTTGAAGCTAAATCATGTGTTTCGCTTGGATTTGAAGCTAACTCGTTTGTTTCGCATGCAGTTGAATCTAAATCATGTATATCACAAGTATTTGAAGCTAAACCATTTGTTTCGCATGGATTTGAAGGTAAATCTTCTACTTCCCATTGATTTGAAGTTAAATCATGTGTTACGCTTGGATTTGAAGATCACTCGTTTGTTTCACCTGCATTTGAAGCTTTATCACTTATACCGCAAGTATACGAAGCTAAATAGTTTGTGTCGCATGGATTTGATGCTAAGCCTTCTACTTCGCATTGATTTGAAGCTAAATCATGTGTTTCGCTTGGATTTGAAGCTAACTCGTTTGTTTCGCATGCAGTTGAAGCTAAATCATGTATATCACAAGTATTTGAAGCTAAATAATTTGTGTCGCATGGATTTGATGCTAAGCCTTCTACTTCGCATTGGTTTGAAGCTAAATCATGTGCTTCGCTTGGATTTGAAGCTAACTCGTTTGTTTCGCATGCAGCTGAAGCTAAATCATGTATATCACAAGTATTTGAAGCTAAACCATTTGTTTCGCATGGATTTGAAGGTAAATCTTCTACTTCCCATTGATTTGAAGCTAAACCATTTCTTTCGCATGGATTTGAAGGTAAATCTTCTACTTCCCATTGATTTGAAGTTAAATCAAGTGTTACGCTTGGATTTGAAGATCACTCGTTAGTTTCACCTGCATTTGAAGCGTTATCACTTATATCGCAAGTACAAGAAGCTAAGTAATTTGTGTTGCATGGATTTGATGCTAAGCCTCCTATTTCGCATTGACTTGAAGCTAAATTATGTGTTTCGCTTGGATTTGAGGATTACTCGTTTGTTTCGCATGCAGCTGAAGCTAAATCATGTATATCACAAGTATTTGAAGCTAAACCATTTGTTTCGCATGGATTTGATGCTAAGCCTTCTATGTCGCATTCATTTGAAGCTAAATCATGTGTTTCGCTTGGATTTGAGGCTAACTCTTTTGTTTCGCATGCAGTTGAAGCTAAATGATGTTTATCACAAGTATTTGAAGCTAAGCCATTTGTTTCGCATGGATTTGAAGGTAAATCTTATACTTCCCATTGATTTGAAGTTAAATCATGTGTTACGCTTGGATTTGAAGATCACTCGTTTGTTTCGAATGCATTTGAAGCTTTATCACTTATATCGCAAGTATATGAAGCTAAATAATTTGTGTTGAATGGAATTGATGCTAAGCCTTCTACTTCGCATTGATTTGAAGCTAAATCATGTATTTCGCTTGGATTTGAAGCTAACTCGTTTGTTTCGCATGCAACTGAAGCTAAATCATGTATATCACAAGTATTTGAAGATAAACCATTTGTTTCGCATGGATTTGAAGGTAAATCTTCTACTTCCCATTGATTTCAAGTTAAATCAAGTGTTACGCTTGGATTTGAAGATCACTCGTTTTTTTCACCTGCATTTGAAGCTATATCACTTATATCGCAAGTATACGAAGCTAAATAATTTGTGTCGCATGGATTTGATGCTAAGCCTTCTATTTCGCATTGATTTGAAGCTAAATCATGTGTTTCGCTTGGATTTGAAGCTAACTCGTTTGTTTCGCATGCAGTTGAAGCTAAATCATGTATATCACAAGTATTTGAAGCTAAATAATTTGTGTCGCATGGATTTGATGCTAAGCCTTCTACTTCGCATTGGTTTGAAGCTAAATCATGTGCTTCGCTTGGATTTGAAGCTAACTCGTTTGTTTCGCATGCAGCTGAAGCTAAATCATGTATATCACAAGTATTTGAAGCTAAACCATTTGTTTCGCATGGATTTGAAGGTAAATCTTCTACTTCCCATTGATTTGAAGCTAAACCATTTCTTTCGCATGGATTTGAAGGTAAATCTTCTACTTCCCATTGATTTGAAGTTAAATCAAGTGTTACGCTTGGATTTGAAGATCACTCGTTAGTTTCACCTACATTTGAAGCGTTATCACTTATATCGCAAGTACAAGAAGCTAAGTAATTTGTGTTGCATGGATTTGATGCTAAGCCTCCTATTTCGCATTGACTTGAAGCTAAATTATGTGTTTCGCTTGGATTTGAGGATTACTCGTTTGTTTCGCATGCAGCTGAAGCTAAATCATGTATATCACAAGTATTTGAAGCTAAACCATTTGTTTCGCATGGATTTGAATGTAAATCTTCTACTTCCCATTGGTTTGAAGTTAAATCATGTGTTACGCTTGGATTTGAAGATCACTCATTTGTTTCACCTGCATTTGAAGCTATATCACTTATATCGCAAGTATACGAAGCTAAATAATTTGCGTCGCATGGATTTGATGCTAAGCCTTCTATTTCGCATTGATTTGAAGCTAAATCATGTGTTTCGCTTGGATTTGAAGCTAACTCGTTTGTTTCGCATGCAGTTGAAGCTAAATCATGTATATCACAAGTATTTGAAGATAAACCATTTCTTTCGCATGGATTTGAAGGTAAATCTTCTACTTCCCATTGATTTGAAGCTAAACCATTTCTTTCGCATGGATTTGAAGGTAAATCTTCTACTTCCCATTGATTTGAAGTTAAATCATGTGTTACGCTTGGATTTGAAGATCACTCGTTTGTTTCACCTGCATTTGAAGCTATATCACTTATATCGCAAGTATACGAAGCTAAATAATTTGTGTCGCATGGATTTGATGCTAAGCCTTATATTTCGCATTGATTTGAAGCTCAATCATGTGTTTCGCCTGGATTTGAAGCTAACTCGTTTGTTTCGCATGCAGTTGAAGCTAAATCATGTATATCACAAGTATTTGAAGATAAACCATTTCTTTCGCATGGATTTGAAGGTAAATCTTCTACTTCCCATTGATTTGAAGCTAAACCATTTCTTTCGCATGGATTTGAAGGTAAATCTTCTACTTCCCATTGATTTGAAATTAAATCAGGTGTTACGCTTGGATTTGAAGATCACTCGTTAGTTTCACCAGCATTTGAAGCGTTATCACTTATATCGCAAGTACAAGAAGCTAAATAATTTGTGTTGCATGGATTTGATGCTAAGTCTCCTATTTCGCATTGACTTGAAGCTAAATTATGTGTTTCGCTTGGATTTGAGGCTTACTCGTTTGTTTCGCATGCAGCTGAAGCTAAATCATGTATATCATAAGTATTTGAAGCTAAACCATTTGTTTCGCATGGATTTGATGCTAAGCCTTCTATTTCGCATTGATTTGAAGCTAAATCATGTGTTTCGCTTGGATTTGAAGCTAACTCCTTTGTTTCCCATGCAGCTGAAGCTAAATCATGTATATCACAATTATTTGAAGCTAAACCATTTGTTTCGCATGGATTTGAACGTAAATCTGATACTACCCTTTGATTTGAAGTTAAATTCTGTGTTACGCTTGGATTTGAAGATCACTCGTTTGTTTCACCTGCATTTGAAGCTATATCACTTATATCGCAAGTATACGAAGCTAAATAATTTGTGTCGCATGGATTTGATGCTAAGCCTTATATTTCGCATTGATTTGAAGCTCAATCATGTGTTTCGCTTGGATTTGAAGCTAACTCGTTTGTTTCGCATGCAGTTGAAGCTAAATCATGTATATCACAAGTATTTGAAGATAAACCATTTCTTTCGCATGGATTTGAAGGTAAATCTTCTACTTCCCATTGATTTGAAGCTAAACCATTTCTTTCGCATGGATTTGAAGCTAAATCTTCTACTTACCATTGATTTGAAATTAAATCAAGTGTTACGCTTGGATTTGAAGATCACTCGTTAGTTTCACCAGCATTTGAAGCGTTATCACTTATATCGCAAGTACAAGAAGCTAAATAATTTGTGTTGCATGGATTTGATGCTAAGCCTCCTATTTCGCATTGACTTGAAGCTAAATTATGTGTTTCGCTTGGATTTGAGGCTTACTCGTTTGTTTCGCATGCAGCTGAAGCTAAATCATGTATATCACAAGTATTTGTAGCTAAACCATTTGTTTCGCATGGATTTGAAGGTAAATCTTCTACTTCGCATTGATTTGAAGTTAAATCATATGTTATGCTTGGATTTAAAGCTCACTCGTTTGTTTCGCTTGCATTTGGAGCTTTATCACATATATCGCAAGTATAAGAAGCTAAATAATTTGTGTTGCATGGATTTGATGCTAAGCCTTCTACTTCGCATTGATTTGAAGCTAAATCATGTCTTTCGCTTGGATTTGAAGCTAACTCGTTAGTTTCGCATGCAGATGAAACTAAATCATGTATATCACAAGTATTTGAAGCTAAACCATTTGTTTCGCATGGATTTGATGCTAAGCCTTCTATTTCGCATTCATTTGAAGCTAAATCATGTGTTTCGTTTGGATTTGAGGCTAACTCGTTTGTTTCGCATGCAGTTGAAGCTAAATGATGTTTATCACAAGTATTTGAAGCTAAGCCATTTGTTTCGCATGGATTTGAAGGTAAATCTTCTACTTCCCATTGATTTGAAGTTAAATCATGTGTTACGCTTGGATTTGAAGATCACTCGTTTGTTTCGAATGCATTTGAAGCTTTATCACTTATATCGCAAGTATATGAAGCTAAATAATCTGTGTTGAATGGAATTGATGCTAAGCCTTCTACTTCGCATTGATTTGAAGCTAAATCATGTATTTCGCTTGGATTTGAAGCTAACCCGTTTGTTTCGCATGCAGTTGAATCTAAATCATGTATATCACAAGTATTTGAAGCTAAACCATTTGTTTCGCATGGATTTGAAGGTAAATCTTCTACTTCCCATTGATTTGAAGTTAAATCATATGTTACGCTTGGATTTGAAGATCACTCGTTTGTTTCACCTGCATTTGAAGCTCTATCACTTATATCGCAAGTATAAGAAGCTAAATAATTTGTGTTGCATGGATTTGATGCTAAGTCTTCTACTTCGCATTGATTTGAAGTTAATCATGTGCTTCGCTTGGATTTGAAGCTAACTCGTTTGTTTCGCATGGAGTTGAAGCTAAATCATGTATATCACAAGTATTTGAAGCAAAACCATTTGTTTCGCATGGATTTGAAGGTAAATCTTCTACTTCGCATTGATTTGAAGTTAAATCAAGTGTTACGCTTGGATTTGAAGATCAGTCGTTTGTTTCACCTGCATTTGAAGCTCTATCACTTATATCGCAAGTATAAGAAGCTAAATAATTTGTGTTGCATGGATTTGATGCTAAGCCTTCTACTTCGCATTGATTTGAAGCTAAATCATGTGTTTCGCTTGGATTTGAGGCTAACTCGTTTGTTTCGCATGCAGCTGAAGCTAAATCATGTATATCACAAGTATTTGAAGCTAAACCATTTGTTTCGCATGGATTTGAAGGTAAATCTTCTACTTCCCATTGATTTGAAGTTAAATCATGTGTTACGCTTGGATTTGAAGATCACTCGTTTGTGTCACCTGCATTTGAAGCTATATCACTTATATCGCAAGTATACGAAGCTAAATAATTTGTGTCGCATGGATTTGATGCTAAGCCTTCTACTTCGCATTGATTTGAAGCTAAATCATGTGTTCCGCTTGG
Organism: Megalopta genalis; assembly: GCF_051020955.1. Classification (NCBI taxonomy): domain Eukaryota; kingdom Metazoa; phylum Arthropoda; class Insecta; order Hymenoptera; family Halictidae; genus Megalopta; species Megalopta genalis. Next base: position 258,158 of record NW_027476381.1, on the reverse strand, counting down.
ATTTGAAGCTAACTCGTTTGTTTCGCATGCAGTTGAAGCTAAATCATGTATATCACAAGTATTTGAAGCTAAGCCATTTGTTTCGCATGGATTTGAAGGTAAATCTTCTACTTCCCATTGATTTGAAGTTAAATCATGTGTTACGCTTGGATTTGAAGATCACTCGTTTGTTTCACATGCATTTGAAGCTATATCACTTATATCGCAAGTATAAGAAGCTAAATAATTTGTGTTGCATGGATTTGATGCTAAGTCTTCTACTTCGCATTGATTTGAAGTTAATCATGCGCTTCGCTTGGATTTGAAGCTAACTCGTTTGTTTCGCATGGAGTTGAAGCTAAATCATGTATATCACAAGTATTTGAAGCTAAACCATTTGTTTCGCATGGATTTGAAGGTAAATCTTCTACTTCCCATTGATTTGAAGTTAAATCATGTGTTACGCTTGGATTTGAAGATCACTCGTTTGTTTCACCTGCATTTGAAGCTATATCACACATATCGCAAGTATACGAAGCTAAATAATTTGTGTCGCATGGATTTGATGCTAAGCCTTCGATTTCGCATTCATTTGAAGCTAAATCATGTGTTTCGCTTGGATTTGAAGCTAACTCCTTTGTTTCCCATGCAGCTGAAGCTAAATCATGTATATCACAATTATTTGAAGCTAAACCATTTGTTTCGCATGGATTTGAACGTAAATCTGCTACTACCCTTTGATTTGAAGTTAAATCATGTGTTACGCTTGGATTTGAAGATCACTCGTTTGTTTCACCTGCATTTGAAGCTATATCACTTATATCGCAAGTATACGAAGCTAAATAATTTGTGTCGCATGGATTTGATGCTAAGCCTTATATTTCGCATTGATTTGAAGCTCAATCATGTGTTTCGCCTGGATTTGAAGCTAACTCGTTTGTTTCGCATGCAGTTGAAGCTAAATCATGTATATCACAAGTATTTGAAGCTAAACCATTTCTTTCGCATGGATTTGAAGGTAAATCTTCTACTTCCCATTGATTTGAAGCTAAACCATTTCTTTCGCATGGATTTGAAGGTAAATCTTCTACTTCCCATTGATTTGAAATTAAATCAAGTGTTACGCTTGGATTTGAAGATCACTCGTTAGTTTCACCAGCATTTGAAGCGTTATCACTTATATCGCAAGTACAAGAAGCTAAATAATTTGTGTTGCATGGATTTGATGCTAAGCCTCCTATTTCGCATTGACTTGAAGCTAAATTATGTGTTTCGCTTGGATTTGAGGCTTACTCGTTTGTTTCGCATGCAGCTGAAGCTAAATCATGTATATCACAAGTATTTGTAGCTAAACCATTTGTTTCGCATGGATTTGATGGTAAATCTTCTACTTCGCATTGATTTGAAGTTAAATCATGTGTTACGCTTGGATTTGAAGATCACTCGTTTGTTTCGAATGCATTTGAAGCTTTATCACTTATATCGCAAGTATATGAAGCTAAATAATTTGTGTTGAATGGAATTGATGCTAAGCCTTCTACTTCGCATTGATTTGAAGCTAAATCATGTATTTCGCTTGGATTTGAAGCTAACTCGTTTGTTTCGCATGCAACTGAAGCTAAATCATGTATATCACAAGTATTTGAAGATAAACCATTTGTTTCGCATGGATTTGAAGGTAAATCTTCTACTTCCCATTGATTTCAAGTTAAATCAAGTGTTACGCTTGGATTTGAAGATCACTCGTTTTTTTCACCTGCATTTGAAGCTATATCACTTATATCGCAAGTATACGAAGCTAAATAATTTGTGTCGCATGGATTTGATGCTAAGCCTTCTATTTCGCATTGATTTGAAGCTAAATCATGTGTCTCGCTTGGATTTGAAGCTAACTCGTTTGTTTCGCATGCAGTTGAAGCTAAATCATGTATATCACAAGTATTTGAAGCTAAATAATTTGTGTCGCATGGATTTGATGCTAAGCCTTCTACTTCGCATTGGTTTGAAGCTAAATCATGTGCTTCGCTTGGATTTGAAGCTAACTCGTTTGTTTCGCATGCAGTTGAAGCTAAATGATGTTTATCACAAGTATTTGAAGCTAAACCATTTGTTTCGCATGGATTTGAAGGTAAATCTTCTACTTCCCATTGATTTGAAGTTAAATCATATGTTACGCTTGGATTTGAAGATCACTCGTTTGTTTCACCTGCATTTGAAGCTCTATCACTTATATCGCAAGTATAAGAAGCTAAATAATTTGTGTTGCATGGATTTGATGCTAAGTCTTCTACTTCGCATTGATTTGAAGTTAATCATGTGCTTCGCTTGGATTTGAAGCTAACTCGTTTGTTTCGCATGGAGTTGAAGCTAAATCATGTATATCACAAGTATTTGAAGCTAAACCATTTGTTTCGCATGGATTTGAAGGTAAATCTTCTACTTCGCATTGATTTGAAGTTAAATCAAGTGTTACGCTTGGATTTGAAGATCAGTCGTTTGTTTCACCTGCATTTGAAGCTCTATCACTTATATCGCAAGTATAAGAAGCTAAATAATTTGTGTTGCATGGATTTGATGCTAAGCCTTCTACTTCGCATTGATTTGAAGCTAAATCATGTGTTTCGCTTGGATTTGAGGCTAACTCGTTTGTTTCGCATGCAGCTGAAGCTAAATCATGTATATCACAAGTATTTGAAGCTAAACCATTTGTTTCGCATGGATTTGAAGGTAAATCTTTTACTTCCCATTGATTTGAAGTTAAATCATGTGTTACGCTTGGATTTGAAGATCACTCGTTTGTGTCACCTGCATTTGAAGCTATATCACTTATATCGCAAGTATACGAAGCTAAATAATTTGTGTCGCATGGATTTGATGCTAAGCCTTCTACTTCGCATTGATTTGAAGCTAAATGATGTGTTCCGCTTGGATTTGAAGCTAACTCGTTTGTTTCGCATGCAGTTGAAGCTAAATCATGTATATCACAAGTATTTGAAGCTAAGCCATTTGTTTCGCATGGATTTGAAGGTAAATCTTCTACTTCCCATTGATTTGAAGTTAAATCATGTGTTACGCTTGGATTTGAAGATCACTCGTTTGTTTCACATGCATTTGAAGCTATATCACTTATATCGCAAGTATAAGAAGCTAAATAATTTGTGTTGCATGGATTTGATGCTAAGTCTTCTACTTCGCATTGATTTGAAGTTAATCATGCGCTTCGCTTGGATTTGAAGCTAACTCGTTTGTTTCGCATGCAGTTGAATCTAAATCATGTATATCACAAGTATTTGAAGCTAAACCATTTGTTTCGCATGGATTTGAAGGTAAATCTTCTACTTCCCATTGATTTGAAGTTAAATCATATGTTACGCTTGGATTTGAAGATCACTCGTTTGTTTTACCTGCATTTGAAGCTCTATCACTTATATCGCAAGTATAAGAAGCTAAATAATTTGTGTTGCATGGATTTGATGCTAAGTCTTCTACTTCGCATTGATTTGAAGTTAATCATGTGCTTCGCTTGGATTTGAAGCTAACTCGTTTGTTTCGCATGGAGTTGAAGCTAAATCATGTATATCACAAGTATTTGAAGCTAAACCATTTGTTTCGCATGGATTTGAAGGTAAATCTTCTACTTCGCATTGATTTGAAGTTAAATCAAGTGTTACGCTTGGATTTGAAGATCAGTCGTTTGTTTCACCTGCATTTGAAGCTCTATCACTTATATCGCAAGTATAAGAAGCTAAATAATTTGTGTTGCATGGATTTGATGCTAAGTCTTCTACTTCGCATTGATTTGAAGTTAATCATGCGCTTCGCTTGGATTTGAAGCTAACTCGTTTGTTTCGCATGGAGTTGAAGCTAAATCATGTATATCACAAGTATTTGAAGCTAAACCATTTGTTTCGCATGGATTTGAAGGTAAATCTTCTACTTCCCATTGATTTGAAGTTAAATCATGTGTTACGCTTGGATTTGAAGATCACTCGTTTGTTTCACCTGCATTTGAAGCTATATCACACATATCGCAAGTATACGAAGCTAAATAATTTGTGTCGCATGGATTTGATGCTAAGCCTTCGATTTCGCATTCATTTGAAGCTAAATCATGTGTTTCGCTTGGATTTGAAGCTAACTCCTTTGTTTCCCATGCAGCTGAAGCTAAATCATGTATATCACAATTATTTGAAGCTAAACCATTTGTTTCGCATGGATTTGAACGTAAATCTGCTACTACCCTTTGATTTGAAGTTAAATCATGTGTTACGCTTGGATTTGAAGATCACTCGTTTGTTTCACCTGCATTTGAAGCTATATCACTTATATCGCAAGTATACGAAGCTAAATAATTTGTGTCGCATGGATTTGATGCTAAGCCTTATATTTCGCATTGATTTGAAGCTCAATCATGTGTTTCGCCTGGATTTGAAGCTAACTCGTTTGTTTCGCATGCAGTTGAAGCTAAATCATGTATATCACAAGTATTTGAAGCTAAACCATTTCTTTCGCATGGATTTGAAGGTAAATCTTCTACTTCCCATTGATTTGAAGCTAAACCATTTCTTTCGCATGGATTTGAAGGTAAATCTTCTACTTCCCATTGATTTGAAATTAAATCAAGTGTTACGCTTGGATTTGAAGATCACTCGTTAGTTTCACCAGCATTTGAAGCGTTATCACTTATATCGCAAGTACAAGAAGCTAAATAATTTGTGTTGCATGGATTTGATGCTAAGCCTCCTATTTCGCATTGACTTGAAGCTAAATTATGTGTTTCGCTTGGATTTGAGGCTTACTCGTTTGTTTCGCATGCAGCTGAAGCTAAATCATGTATATCACAAGTATTTGGAGCTAAGCCATTTGTTTCGCATGGATTTGAAGGTAAATCTTCTACTTCCCATTGATTTGAAGTTAAATCATGTATTACGCTTGGATTTGAAGATCACTCGTTTGTTTCACCTGCATTTGAAGCTATATCACACATATCGCAAGTATACGAAGCTAAATAATTTGTGTCGCATGGATTTGATGCTAAGCCTTCGATTTCGCATTCATTTGAAGCTAAATCATGTGTTTCGCTTGGATTTGAAGCTAACTCCTTTGTTTCCCATGCAGCTGAAGCTAAATCATGTATATCACAATTATTTGAAGCTAAACCATTTGTTTCGCATGGATTTGAACGTAAATCTGCTACTACCCTTTGATTTGAAGTTAAATCATGTGTTACGCTTGGATTTGAAGATCACTCGTTTGTTTCACCTGCATTTGAAGCTATATCACTTATATCGCAAGTATAAGAAGCTAAATAATTTGTGTTGCATGGATTTGATGCTAAGTCTTCTACTTCGCATTGATTTGAAGTTAATCATGCGCTTCGCTTGGATTTGAAGCTAACTCGTTTGTTTCGCATGCAGTTGAATCTAAATCATGTATATCACAAGTATTTGAAGCTAAACCATTTGTTTCGCATGGATTTGAAGGTAAATCTTCTACTTCCCATTGATTTGAAGTTAAATCATATGTTACGCTTGGATTTGAAGATCACTCGTTTGTTTTACCTGCATTTGAAGCTCTATCACTTATATCGCAAGTATAAGAAGCTAAATAATTTGTGTTGCATGGATTTGATGCTAAGCCTTCTACTTCGCATTGATTTGAAGCTAAATCATGTGTTTCGCTTGGATTTGAGGCTAACTCGTTTGTTTCGCATGCAGCTGAAGCTAAATCATGTATATCACAAGTATTTGAAGCTAAACCATTTGTTTCGCATGGATTTGAAGGTAAATCTTTTACTTCCCATTGATTTGAAGTTAAATCATGTGTTACGCTTGGATTTGAAGATCACTCGTTTGTGTCACCTGCATTTGAAGCTATATCACTTATATCGCAAGTATACGAAGCTAAATAATTTGTGTCGCATGGATTTGATGCTAAGCCTTCTACTTCGCATTGATTTGAAGCTAAATGATGTGTTCCGCTTGGATTTGAAGCTAACTCGTTTGTTTCGCATGCAGTTGAAGCTAAATCATGTATATCACAAGTATTTGAAGCTAAGCCATTTGTTTCGCATGGATTTGAAGGTAAATCTTCTACTTCCCATTGATTTGAAGTTAAATCATGTGTTACGCTTGGATTTGAAGATCACTCGTTTGTTTCACATGCATTTGAAGCTATATCACTTATATCGCAAGTATAAGAAGCTAAATAATTTGTGTTGCATGGATTTGATGCTAAGTCTTCTACTTCGCATTGATTTGAAGTTAATCATGCGCTTCGCTTGGATTTGAAGCTAACTCGTTTGTTTCGCATGCAGTTGAATCTAAATCATGTATATCACAAGTATTTGAAGCTAAACCATTTGTTTCGCATGGATTTGAAGGTAAATCTTCTACTTCCCATTGATTTGAAGTTAAATCATATGTTACGCTTGGATTTGAAGATCACTCGTTTGTTTTACCTGCATTTGAAGCTCTATCACTTATATCGCAAGTATAAGAAGCTAAATAATTTGTGTTGCATGGATTTGATGCTAAGTCTTCTACTTCGCATTGATTTGAAGTTAATCATGTGCTTCGCTTGGATTTGAAGCTAACTCGTTTGTTTCGCATGGAGTTGAAGCTAAATCATGTATATCACAAGTATTTGAAGCTAAACCATTTGTTTCGCATGGATTTGAAGGTAAATCTTCTACTTCGCATTGATTTGAAGTTAAATCAAGTGTTACGCTTGGATTTGAAGATCAGTCGTTTGTTTCACCTGCATTTGAAGCTCTATCACTTATATCGCAAGTATAAGAAGCTAAATAATTTGTGTTGCATGGATTTGATGCTAAGTCTTCTACTTCGCATTGATTTGAAGTTAATCATGCGCTTCGCTTGGATTTGAAGCTAACTCGTTTGTTTCGCATGGAGTTGAAGCTAAATCATGTATATCACAAGTATTTGAAGCTAAACCATTTGTTTCGCATGGATTTGAAGGTAAATCTTCTACTTCCCATTGATTTGAAGTTAAATCATGTGTTACGCTTGGATTTGAAGATCACTCGTTTGTTTCACCTGCATTTGAAGCTATATCACACATATCGCAAGTATACGAAGCTAAATAATTTGTGTCGCATGGATTTGATGCTAAGCCTTCGATTTCGCATTCATTTGAAGCTAAATCATGTGTTTCGCTTGGATTTGAAGCTAACTCCTTTGTTTCCCATGCAGCTGAAGCTAAATCATGTATATCACAATTATTTGAAGCTAAACCATTTGTTTCGCATGGATTTGAACGTAAATCTGCTACTACCCTTTGATTTGAAGTTAAATCATGTGTTACGCTTGGATTTGAAGATCACTCGTTTGTTTCACCTGCATTTGAAGCTATATCACTTATATCGCAAGTATACGAAGCTAAATAATTTGTGTCGCATGGATTTGATGCTAAGCCTTATATTTCGCATTGATTTGAAGCTCAATCATGTGTTTCGCCTGGATTTGAAGCTAACTCGTTTGTTTCGCATGCAGTTGAAGCTAAATCATGTATATCACAAGTATTTGAAGCTAAACCATTTCTTTCGCATGGATTTGAAGGTAAATCTTCTACTTCCCATTGATTTGAAGCTAAACCATTTCTTTCGCATGGTTTTGAAGGTAAATCTTCTACTTCCCATTGATTTGAAATTAAATCAAGTGTTACGCTTGGATTTGAAGATCACTCGTTAGTTTCACCAGCATTTGAAGCGTTATCACTTATATCGCAAGTACAAGAAGCTAAATAATTTGTGTTGCATGGATTTGATGCTAAGCCTCCTATTTCGCATTGACTTGAAGCTAAATTATGTGTTTCGCTTGGATTTGAGGCTTACTCGTTTGTTTCGCATGCAGCTGAAGCTAAATCATGTATATCACAAGTATTTGGAGCTAAGCCATTTGTTTCGCATGGATTTGAAGGTAAATCTTCTACTTCCCATTGATTTGAAGTTAAATCATGTATTACGCTTGGATTTGAAGATCACTCGTTTGTTTCACCTGCATTTGAAGCTATATCACACATATCGCAAGTATACGAAGCTAAATAATTTGTGTCGCATGGATTTGATGCTAAGCCTTCGATTTCGCATTCATTTGAAGCTAAATCATGTGTTTCGCTTGGATTTGAAGCTAACTCCTTTGTTTCCCATGCAGCTGAAGCTAAATCATGTATATCACAATTATTTGAAGCTAAACCATTTGTTTCGCATGGATTTGAACGTAAATCTGCTACTACCCTTTGATTTGAAGTTAAATCATGTGTTACGCTTGGATTTGAAGATCACTCGTTTGTTTCACCTGCATTTGAAGCTATATCACTTATATCGCAAGTATAAGAAGCTAAATAATTTGTGTTGCATGGATTTGATGCTAAGTCTTCTACTTCGCATTGATTTGAAGTTAATCATGCGCTTCGCTTGGATTTGAAGCTAACTCGTTTGTTTCGCATGCAGTTGAATCTAAATCATGTATATCACAAGTATTTGAAGCTAAACCATTTGTTTCGCATGGATTTGAATGTAAATCTTCTACTTCCCATTGATTTGAAGTTAAATCATGTGTTACGCTTGGATTTGAAGATCACTCGTTTGTTTCACCTGCATTTGAAGCTTTATCACTTATACCGCAAGTATACGAAGCTAAATAGTTTGTGTCGCATGGATTTGATGCTAAGCCTTCTACTTCGCATTGATTTGAAGCTAAATCATGTGTTTCGCTTGGATTTGAAGCTAACTCGTTCGTTTCGCATGCAGTTGAAGCTAAATCATGTATATCACAAGTATTTGAAGCTAAATAATTTGTGTCGCATGGATTTGATGCTAAGCCTTCTACTTCGCATTGGTTTGAAGCTAAATCATGTGCTTCGCTTGGATTTGAAGCTAACTCGTTTGTTTCGCATGCAGTTGAAGCTAAATCATGTATATCACAAGTATTTGAAGATGAACCATTTCTTTCGCATGGATTTGAAGGTAAATCTTCTACTTCCCATTGATTTGAAGCTAAACCATTTCTTTCGCATGGATTTGAAGGTAAATCTTCTACTTCCCATTGATTTGAAATTAAATCAGGTGTTACGCTTGGATTTGAAGATCACTCGTTAGTTTCACCAGCATTTGAAGCGTTATCACTTATATCGCAAGTACAAGAAGCTAAATAATTTGTGTTGCATGGATTTGATGCTAAGCCTTCTACTTCGCATTGATTTGAAACTAAATCATGTGTTTCGCTTGGATTTGAGGCTAACTCGTTTGTTTCGCATGCAGTTGAAGCTAAATGATGTATATCACAAGTATTTGGAGCTAAGCCATTTATTTCGCATGGATTTGAAGGTAAATCTTCTACTTCCCATTGATTTGAAGTGAAATCATGTGTTACGCTTGGATTTGAAGATCACTCGTTTATTTCGAATGCATTTGAAGCTATATCACTTATATCGCAAGTATACGAAGCTAAATAATTTGTGTCGCATGGATTTGATGCTAAGCCTTCTATTTCGCAATGATTTGAAGCTAAATCATGTGTCTCGCTTGGATTTGAAGCTAACTCCTTTGTTTCCCATGCAGCTGAAGCTAAATCATGTATATCACAAGTATTTGAAGCTAAACCATTTGTTTCGCATGGATTTGAACGTAAATCTGCTACTACCCTTTGATTTGAAGTTAAATCATGTGTTACGCTTGGATTTGAAGATCACTCGTTTTTTTCACCTGCATTTGAAGCTATATCACTTATATCGCAAGTATACGAAGCTAAATAATTTGTGTCGCATGGATTTGATGCTAAGCCTTCTATTTCGCATTGATTTGAAGCTAAATCATGTGTTTCGCTTGGATTTGAAGCTAACTCGTTTGTTTCGCATGCAGTTGAATCTAAATCATGTATATCACAAGTATTTGAAGCTAAACCATTTGTTTCGCATGGATTTGAAGGTAAATCTTCTACTTCCCATTGATTTGAAGTTAAATCATGTGTTACGCTTGGATTTGAAGATCACTCGTTTGTTTCACCTGCATTTGAAGCTTTATCACTTATACCGCAAGTATACGAAGCTAAATAGTTTGTGTCGCATGGATTTGATGCTAAGCCTTCTACTTCGCATTGATTTGAAGCTAAATCATGTGTTTCGCTTGGATTTGAAGCTAACTCGTTTGTTTCGCATGCAGTTGAAGCTAAATCATGTATATCACAAGTATTTGAAGCTAAATAATTTGTGTCGCATGGATTTGATGCTAAGCCTTCTACTTCGCATTGGTTTGAAGCTAAATCATGTGCTTCGCTTGGATTTGAGGCTAACTCGTTTGTTTCGCATGCAGCTGAAGCTAAATCATGTATATCACAAGTATTTGAAGCTAAACCATTTGTTTCGCATGGATTTGAAGGTAAATCTTCTACTTCCCATTGATTTGAAGCTAAACCATTTCTTTCGCATGGATTTGAAGGTAAATCTTCTACTTCCCATTGATTTGAAGTTAAATCAAGTGTTACGCTTGGATTTGAAGATCACTCGTTAGTTTCACCTGCATTTGAAGCGTTATCACTTATATCGCAAGTACAAGAAGCTAAGTAATTTGTGTTGCATGGATTTGATGCTAAGCCTCCTATTTCGCATTGACTTGAAGCTAAATCATGTGTTTCGCTTGGATTTGAGGCTAACTCGTTTGTTTCGCATGCAGTTGAAGCTAAATGATGTATATCACAAGTATTTGGAGCTAAGCCATTTATTTCGCATGGATTTGAAGGTAAATCTTCTACTTCCCATTGATTTGAAGTGAAATCATGTGTTACGCTTGGATTTGAAGATCACTCGTTTGTTTCGAATGCATTTGAAGCTATATCACTTATATCGCAAGTATACGAAGCTAAATAATTTGTGTCGCATGGATTTGATGCTAAGCCTTCTATTTCGCAATGATTTGAAGCTAAATCATGTGTCTCGCTTGGATTTGAAGCTAACTCCTTTGTTTCCCATGCAGCTGAAGCTAAATCATGTATATCACAAGTATTTGAAGCTAAACCATTTGTTTCGCATGGATTTGAACGTAAATCTGCTACTACCCTTTGATTTGAAGTTAAATCATGTGTTACGCTTGGATTTGAAGATCACTCGTTTTTTTCACCTGCATTTGAAGCTATATCACTTATATCGCAAGTATACGAAGCTAAATAATTTGTGTCGCATGGATTTGATGCTAAGCCTTCTATTTCGCATTGATTTGAAGCTAAATCATGTGTTTCGCTTGGATTTGAAGCTAACTCGTTTGTTTCGCATGCAGTTGAATCTAAATCATGTATATCACAAGTATTTGAAGCTAAACCATTTGTTTCGCATGGATTTGAAGGTAAATCTTCTACTTCCCATTGATTTGAAGTTAAATCATGTGTTACGCTTGGATTTGAAGATCACGCGTTTGTTTCACCTGCATTTGAAGCTTTATCACTTATACCGCAAGTATACGAAGCTAAATAGTTTGTGTCGCATGGATTTGATGCTAAGCCTTCTACTTCGCATTGATTTGAAGCTAAATCATGTGTTTCGCTTGGATTTGAAGCTAACTCGTTTGTTTCGCATGCAGTTGAAGCTAAATCATGTATATCACAAGTATTTGAAGCTAAATAATTTGTGTCGCATGGATTTGATGCTAAGCCTTCTACTTCGCATTGGTTTGAAGCTAAATCATGTGCTTCGCTTGGATTTGAAGCTAACTCGTTTGTTTCGCATGCAGCTGAAGCTAAATCATGTATATCACAAGTATTTGAAGCTAAACCATTTGTTTCGCATGGATTTGAAGGTAAATCTTCTACTTCCCATTGATTTGAAGCTAAACCATTTCTTTCGCATGGATTTGAAGGTAAATCTTCTACTTCCCATTGATTTGAAGTTAAATCAAGTGTTACGCTTGGATTTGAAGATCACTCGTTAGTTTCACCTGCATTTGAAGCGTTATCACTTATATCGCAAGTACAAGAAGCTAAGTAATTTGTGTTGCATGGATTTGATGCTAAGCCTCCTATTTCGCATTGACTTGAAGCTAAATTATGTGTTTCGCTTGGATTTGAGGATTACTCGTTTGTTTCGCATGCAGCTGAAGCTAAATCATGTATATCACAAGTATTTGAAGCTAAACCATTTGTTTCGCATGGATTTGATGCTAAGCCTTCTATGTCGCATTCATTTGAAGCTAAATCATGTGTTTCGCTTGGATTTGAGGCTAACTCTTTTGTTTCGCATGCAGTTGAAGCTAAATGATGTTTATCACAAGTATTTGAAGCTAAGCCATTTGTTTCGCATGGATTTGAAGGTAAATCTTATACTTCCCATTGATTTGAAGTTAAATCATGTGTTACGCTTGGATTTGAAGATCACTCGTTTGTTTCGAATGCATTTGAAGCTTTATCACTTATATCGCAAGTATATGAAGCTAAATAATTTGTGTTGAATGGAATTGATGCTAAGCCTTCTACTTCGCATTGATTTGAAGCTAAATCATGTATTTCGCTTGGATTTGAAGCTAACTCGTTTGTTTCGCATGCAACTGAAGCTAAATCATGTATATCACAAGTATTTGAAGATAAACCATTTGTTTCGCATGGATTTGAAGGTAAATCTTCTACTTCCCATTGATTTCAAGTTAAATCAAGTGTTACGCTTGGATTTGAAGATCACTCGTTTTTTTCACCTGCATTTGAAGCTATATCACTTATATCGCAAGTATACGAAGCTAAATAATTTGTGTCGCATGGATTTGATGCTAAGCCTTCTATTTCGCATTGATTTGAAGCTAAATCATGTGTTTCGCTTGGATTTGAAGCTAACTCGTTTGTTTCGCATGCAGTTGAAGCTAAATCATGTATATCACAAGTATTTGAAGCTAAATAATTTGTGTCGCATGCATTTGATGCTAAGCCTTCTACTTCGCATTGGTTTGAAGCTAAATCATGTGCTTCGCTTGGATTTGAAGCTAACTCGTTTGTTTCGCATGCAGCTGAAGCTAAATCATGTATATCACAAGTATTTGAAGCTAAACCATTTGTTTCGCATGGATTTGAAGGTAAATCTTCTACTTCCCATTGATTTGAAGCTAAACCATTTCTTTCGCATGGATTTGAAGGTAAATCTTCTATTTCCCATTGTTTTGAAGTTAAATCAAGTGTTACGCTTGGATTTGAAGATCACTCGTTAGTTTCACCTGCATTTGAAGCGTTATCACTTATATCGCAAGTACAAGAAGCTAAGTAATTTGTGTTGCATGGATTTAATGCTAAGCCTCCTATTTCGCATTGACTTGAAGCTAAATTATGTGTTTCGCTTGGATTTGAGGATTACTCGTTTGTTTCGCATGCAGCTGAAGCTAAATCATGTATATCACAAGTATTTGAAGCTAAACCATTTGTTTCGCATGGATTTGAATGTAAATCTTCTACTTCCCATTGATTTGAAGTTAAATCATGTGTTACGCTTGGATTTGAAGATCACTCATTTGTTTCACCTGCATTTGAAGCTATATCACTTATATCGCAAGTATACGAAGCTAAATAATTTGTGTCGCATGGATTTGATGCTAAGCCTTCTATTTCGCATTGATTTGAAGCTAAATCATGTGTTTCGCTTGGATTTGAAGCTAACTCGTTTGTTTCGCATGCAGTTGAAGCTAAATCATGTATATCAAAGGTATTTGAAGCTAAACCATTTGTTTCGCATGGATTTGAAGGTAAATCTTCTACTTTGCATTGATTTGAAGTTAAATCAAGTGTTACGCTTGGATTTGGAGATCACTCGTTTGTTTCACCTGCATTTGAAGCTTTATCACTTATATCGGAAGTATAAGAAGCTAAATAATTTGTGTTGAATGGATTTGATGCTAAGCCTTCTACTTCGCATTGATTTGAAACTAAATCATGTGTTTCGCTTGGATTTGAGGCTAACTCGTTTGTTTCGCATGCAGTTGAAGCTAAATGATGTATATCACAAGTATTTGGAGCTAAGCCATTTATTTCGCATGGATTTGAAGGTAAATCTTCTACTTCCCATTGATTTGAAGTGAAATCATGTTTTACGCTTGGATTTGAAGATCACTCGTTTGTTTCGAATGCATTTGAAGCTATATCACTTATATCGCAAGTATACGAAGCTAAATAATTTGTGTCGCATGGATTTGATGCTAAGCCTTCTATTTCGCAATGATTTGAAGCTAAATCATGTGTCTCGCTTGGATTTGAAGCTAACTCCTTTGTTTCCCATGCAGCTGAAGCTAAATCATGTATATCACAAGTATTTGAAGCTAAACCATTTGTTTCGCATGGATTTGAACGTAAATCTGCTACTACCCTTTGATTTGAAGTTAAATCATGTGTTACGCTTGGATTTGAAGATCACTCGTTTTTTTCACCTGCATTTGAAGCTATATCACTTATATCGCAAGTATACGAAGCTAAATAATTTGTGTCGCATGGATTTGATGCTAAGCCTTCTATTTCGCATTGATTTGAAGCTAAATCATGTGTTTTGCTTGGATTTGAAGCTAACTCGTTTGTTTCGCATGCAGTTGAATCTAAATCATGTATATCACAAGTATTTGAAGCTAAACCATTTGTTTCGCATGGATTTGAAGGTAAATCTTCTACTTCCCATTGATTTGAAGTTAAATCATGTGTTACGCTTGGATTTGAAGATCACTCGTTTGTTTCACCTGCATTTGAAGCTTTATCACTTATACCGCAAGTATACGAAGCTAAATAGTTTGTGTCGCATGGATTTGATGCTAAGCCTTCTACTTCGCATTGATTTGAAGCTAAATCATGTGTTTCGCTTGGATTTGAAGCTAACTCGTTTGTTTCGCATGCAGTTGAAGCTAAATCATGTATATCACAAGTATTTGAAGCTAAATAATTTGTGTCGCATGGATTTGATGCTAAGCCTTCTACTTCGCATTGGTTTGAAGCTAAATCATGTGCTTCGCTTGGATTTGAAGCTAACTCGTTTGTTTCGCATGCAGCTGAAGCTAAATCATGTATATCACAAGTATTTGAAGCTAAACCATTTGTTTCGCATGGATTTGAAGGTAAATCTTCTACTTCCCATTGATTTGAAGCTAAACCATTTCTTTCGCATGGATTTGAAGGTAAATCTTCTACTTCCCATTGATTTGAAGTTAAATCAAGTGTTACGCTTGGATTTGAAGATCACTCGTTAGTTTCACCTGCATTTGAAGCGTTATCACTTATATCGCAAGTACAAGAAGCTAAGTAATTTGTGTTGCATGGATTTGATGCTAAGCCTCCTATTTCGCATTGACTTGAAGCTAAATTATGTGTTTCGCTTGGATTTGAGGATTACTCGTTTGTTTCGCATGCAGCTGAAGCTAAATCATGTATATCACAAGTATTTGAAGCTAAACCATTTGTTTCGCATGGATTTGAATGTAAATCTTCTACTTCCCATTGATTTGAAGTTAAATCATGTGTTACGCTTGGATTTGAAGATCACTCATTTGTTTCACCTGCATTTGAAGCTATATCACTTATATCGCAAGTATACGAAGCTAAATAATTTGTGTCGCATGGATTTGATGCTAAGCTTTCTATTTCGCATTGATTTGAAGCTAAATCATGTGTTTCGCTTGGATTTGAAGCTAACTCGTTTGTTTCGCATGCAGTTGAAGCTAAATCATGTATATCAAAGGTATTTGAAGCTAAACCATTTGTTTCGCATGGATTTGAAGGTAAATCTTCTACTTTGCATTGATTTGAAGTTAAATCAAGTGTTACGCTTGGATTTGGAGATCACTCGTTTGTTTCACCTGCATTTGAAGCTTTATCACTTATATCGCAAGTATAAGAAGCTAAATAATTTGTGTTGAATGGATTGATGCTAAGCCTTCTACTTCGCATTGATTTGAAACTAAATCATGTGTTTCGCTTGGATTTGAGGCTAACTCGTTTGTTTCGCATGCAGTTGAAGCTAAATGATGTATATCACAAGTATTTGGAGCTAAGCCATTTATTTCGCATGGATTTGAAGGTAAATCTTCTACTTCCCATTGATTTGAAGTGAAATCATGTGTTACGCTTGGATTTGAAGATCACTCGTTTGTTTCGAATGCATTTGAAGCTATATCACTTATATCGCAAGTATACGAAGCTAAATAATTTGTGTCGCATGGATTTGATGCTAAGCCTCCTATTTCGCAATGATTTGAAGCTAAACCATTTGTTTCGCATAGATTTGAACCTAAATCTGCTACTTCCCATTGATTTGAAGTTAAATCATGTGTTACGCTTGGATTTGAAGATCACTCATTTGTTTCACCTGCATTTGAAGCTATATCACTTATATCGCAAGTATACGAACCTAAATAATTTGTGTTGCATGGATTTGATGCTAAGCCTTCTATTTCGCATTGATTTGAAGCTAAATCATGTGTTTCGCTTGGATTTGAAGCTAACTCGTTTGTTTCGCATGCAGTTGAAGCTAAATCATGTATATCAAAGGTATTTGAAGCTAAACCATTTGTTTCGCATGGATTTGAAGGTAAATCTTCTACTTTGCATTGATTTGAAGTTAAATCAAGTGTTACGCTTGGATTTGGAGATCACTCGTTTGTTTCACCTGCATTTGAAGCTTTATCACTTATATCGCAAGTATAAGAAGCTAAATAATTTGTGTTGCATGGATTTGATGCTAAGCCTTCTACTTCGCATTGATTTGAAGCTAAATCATGTGTTTCGCTTGGATTTGAGGCTAACTCGTTTGTTTCGCATGCAGTTGAAGCTAAATGATGTATATCACAAGTATTTGAAGCTAAGCCATTTGTTTCGCATGGATTTGAAGGTAAATCTTCTACTTACCATTGATTGAAGTTAAATCATGTGTTACACTTGGATTTGAAGATCACTCGTTTGTTTCACCTGCATTTGAAGCTTTATCACTTATATCGCAAGTATAAGAAGCTAAATAATTTGTGTTGCATGGATTTGATGCTAAGCCTTCTACTTCGCTTTGATTTGAAGCTAAATCATGTGTTTCGCTTGGATTTGAAGCTAAGTCGTTTGTTTCCCATGCAGCTGAAGCTAAATCATGTATATCACAAGTATTTGAAGCTAAACTATTTGTTTCGCATGGATTTGAACCTAAATCTGCTACTTCCATTTGATTTGAAGCTAAACCATTTCTTTCGCATGGATTTGAAGGTAAATCTTCTACTTCCCATTGATTTGAAGTTAAATCAAGTGTTACGCTTGGATTTGAAGATCACTCGTTAGTTTCACCTGCATTTGAAGCGTTATCACTTATATCGCAAGTACAAGAAGCTAAGTAATTTGTGTTGCATGGATTTGATGCTAAGCCTCCTATTTCGCATTGACTTGAAGCTAAATTATGTGTTTCGCTTGGATTTGAGGCTTACTCATTTGTTTCGCATGCAGCTGAAGCTAAATCATGTATATCACAAGTATTTGAAGATAAACCATTTGTTTCGCATGGATTTGAAGTAAATCTTCTACTTCGCATTGATTTGAAGTTAAATCGTGTGTTATGCTTGTATTTAAAGCTCACTCGTTTGTTTCGCTTGCATTTGGTGCTTTATCACATATATCGCAAGTATAAGAAGCTAAATAATTTGTGTTGCATGGATTTGATGCTAAGCCTCCTACTTCGCATTGATTTGAAGCTAAATCATGTGTTTCGCTTGGATTTGAAGCTAACTCGTTTGTTTCGCATGCAGTTGAAGCTAAATCATGTATATCACAAGTATTTGAAGCTAAATAATTTGTGTCGCATGGATTTGATGCTAAGCCTTCTACTTCGCATTGGTTTGAAGCTAAATCATGTGCTTCGCTTGGATTTGAAGCTAACTCGTTTATTTCGCATGCAGCTGAAGCTAAATCATGTATATCACAAGTATTTGTAGCTAAACCATTTGTTTCGCATGGATTTGAAGGTAAATCTTCTACTTCGCATTGATTTGAAGCTAAACCATTTCTTTCGCATGGATTTGAAGGTAAATCTTCTACTTCCCATTGATTTGAAGTTAAATCAAGTGTTACGCTTGGATTTGAAGATCACTCGTTAGTTTCACCTGCATTTGAAGCGTTATCACTTATATCGCAAGTACAAGAAGCTAAATAATTTGTGTTGCATGGATTTGATGCTAAGCCTCCTATTTCGCATTGACTTGAAGCTAAATTATGTGTTTCGCTTGGATTTGAGGCTTACTCGTTTGTTTCGCATGCAGCTGAAGCTAAATCATGTATATCACAAGTATTTGAAGCTAAGCCATTTGTTTCGCATGGATTTGAAGGTAAATCTTCTACTTGCCATTGATTTGAAGTTAAATCATGTGTTACACTTGGATTTGAAGATCACTCGTTTGTTTCACCTGCATTTGAAGCTTTATCACTTATATCGGAAGTATAAGAAGCTAAATAATTTGTGTTGCATGGATTTGATGCTAAGCCTTCTACTTCGCATTGATTTGAAGCTAAATCATGTGTTTCGCTTGGATTTGAAGCTAACTCGTTTGTTTCCCATGCAGCTGAACCTAAATCATGTATATCACAAGTATTTGAAGCTAAACCATTTGTTTCGCATGGATTTGAAGGTAAATCTTCTACTTTGCATTGATTTGAAGTTAAATCAAGTGTTACGCTTGGATTTGGAGATCACTCGTTTGTTTCACCTGCATTTGAAGCTTTATCACTTATATCGCAAGTATAAGAAGCTAAATAATTTGTGTTGCATGGATTTGATGCTAAGCCTTCTACTTCGCATTGATTTGAAGCTAAATCATGTGTTTCGCTTGGATTTGAGGCTAACTCGTTTGTTTCGCATGCAGTTGAAGCTAAATGATGTATATCACAAGTATTTGAAGCTAAGCCATTTGTTTCGCATGGATTTGAAGGTAAATCTTCTACTTCCCATTGATTTGAAGTTAAATCATGTGTTACACTTGGATTTGAAGATCACACGTTTGTTTCACCTGCATTTGAAGCTTTATCACTTATATCGCAAGTATAAGAAGCTAAATAATTTGTGTTGCATGGATTTGATGCTAAGCCTTCTACTTCGCTTTGATTTGAAGCTAAATCATGTGTTTCGCTTGGATTTGAAGCTAACTCGTTTGTTTCCCATGCAGCAGAAGCTAAATCATGTATATCACAAGTATTTGAAGCTAAACCATTTGTTTCGCATGGATTTGAACCTAAATCTGCTACTTCCATTTGATTTGAAGCTAAACCATTTCTTTCGCATGGATTTGAAGGTAAATCTTCTACTTCCCATTGATTTGAAGTTAAATCAAGTGTTACGCTTGGATTTGAAGATCACTCGTTAGTTTCACCTGCATTTGAAGCGTTATCACTTATATCGCAAGTACAAGAAGCTAAGTAATTTGTGTTGCATGGATTTGATGCTAAGCCTCCTATTTCGCATTGACTTGAAGCTAAATTATGTGTTTCGCTTGGATTTGAGGCTTACTCATTTGTTTCGCATGCAGCTGAAGCTAAATCATGTATATCACAAGTATTTGAAGATAAACCATTTGTTTCGCATGGATTTGAAGGTAAATCTTCTACTTCGCATTGATTTGAAGTTAAATCGTGTGTTATGCTTGTATTTAAAGCTCACTCGTTTGTTTCGCTTGCATTTGGTGCTTTATCACATATATCGCAAGTATAAGAAGCTAAATAATTTGTGTTGCATGGATTTGATGCTAAGCCTTCTACTTCGCATTGATTTGAAGCTAAATCATGTGTTTCGCTTGGATTTGAAGCTAACTCGTTTGTTTCGCATGCAGTTGAAGCTAAATCATGTATATCACAAGTATTTGAAGCTAAATAATTTGTGTCGCATGGATTTGATGCTAAGCCTTCTACTTCGCATTGGTTTGAAGCTAAATCATGTGCTTCGCTTGGATTTGAAGCTAACTCGTTTATTTCGCATGCAGCTGAAGCTAAATCATGTATATCACAAGTATTTGTAGCTAAACCATTTGTTTCGCATGGATTTGAAGGTAAATCTTCTACTTCGCATTGATTTGAAGTTAAATCATGTGTTATGCTTGGATTTAAAGCTCACTCGTTTGTTTCGCTTGCATTTGGAGCTTTATCACATATATCGCAAGTATTAGAAGCTAAATAATTTGTGTTGCATGGATTTGATGCTAAGCCTTCTACTTCGCATTGATTTGAAGCTAAATCATGTCTTTCGCTTGGATTTGAAGCTAACTCGTTAGTTTCGCATGCAGATGAAACTAAATCATGTATATCACAAGTATTTGAAGCTAAACCATTTGTTTCGCATGGATTTGATGCTAAGACTTCTATTTCGCATTCATTTGTAGCTAAATCATGTGTTTCGCTTGGATTTGAAGCTAACTCGTTTATTTCGCATGCAGCTGAAGCTAAATCATGTATATCACAAGTATTTGTAGCTAAACCATTTGTTTCGCATGGATTTGAAGGTAAATCTTCTACTTCGCATTGATTTGAAGTTAAATCATGTGTTATGCTTGGATTTAAAGCTCACTCGTTTGTTTCGCTTGCATTTGGAGCTTTATCACATATATCGCAAGTATTAGAAGCTAAATAATTTGTGTTGCATGGATTTGATGCTAAGCCTTCTACTTCGCATTGATTTGAAGCTAAATCATGTCTTTCGCTTGGATTTGAAGCTAACTCCTTTGTTTCCCATGCAGCTGAAGCTAAATCATGTATATCACAAGTATTTGAAGCTAAACCATTTGTTTCGCATGGATTTGAACGTAAATCTGCTACTACCCTTTGATTTGAAGTTAAATCATGTGTTACGCTTGGATTTGAAGATCACTCGTTTTTTTCACCTGCATTTGAAGCTATATCACTTATATCGCAAGTATACGAAGCTAAATAATTTGTGTCGCATGGATTTGATTCTAAGCCTTATATTTCGCATTGATTTGAAGCTCAATCATGTGTTTCGCTTGGATTTGAAGCTAACTCGTTTGTTTCGCATGCAGTTGAAGCTAAATCATGTATATCACAAGTATTTGAAGCTAAACCATTTCTTTCGCATGGATTTGAAGGTAAATCTTCTACTTCCCATTGATTTGAAGCTAAGCCATTTCTTTCGCATGGATTTGAAGGTAAATCTTCTACTTCCCATTGATTTGAAGTTAAATCAAGTGTTACGCTTGGATTTGAAGATCACTCGTTAGTTTCACCTGCATTTGAAGCGTTATCACTTATATCGCAAGTACAAGAAGCTAAATAATTTGTGTTGCATGGATTTGATGCTAAGCCTCCTATTTCGCATTGACTTGAAGCTAAATTATGTGTTTCGCTTGGATTTGAGGCTTACTCGTTTGTTTCGCATGCAGCTGAAGCTAAATCATGTATATCACAAGTATTTGAAGCTAAGCCATTTGTTTCGCATGGATTTGAAGGTAAATCTTCTACTTGCCATTGATTTGAAGTTAAATCATGTGTTACACTTGGATTTGAAGATCACTCGTTTGTTTCACCTGCATTTGAAGCTTTATCACTTATATCGGAAGTATAAGAAGCTAAATAATTTGTGTTGCATGGATTTGATGCTAAGCCTTCTACTTCGCATTGATTTGAAGCTAAATCATGTGTTTCGCTTGGATTTGAAGCTAACTCGTTTGTTTCCCATGCAGCTGAACCTAAATCATGTATATCACAAGTATTTGAAGCTAAACCATTTGTTTCGCATGGATTTGAAGGTAAATCTTCTACTTTGCATTGATTTGAAGTTAAATCAAGTGTTACGCTTGGATTTGGAGATCACTCGTTTGTTTCACCTGCATTTGAAGCTTTATCACTTATATCGCAAGTATAAGAAGCTAAATAATTTGTGTTGCATGGATTTGATGCTAAGCCTTCTACTTCGCATTGATTTGAAGCTAAATCATGTGTTTCGCTTGGATTTGAGGCTAACTCGTTTGTTTCGCATGCAGTTGAAGCTAAATGATGTATATCACAAGTATTTGAAGCTAAGCATTTGTTTCGCATGGATTTGAAGGTAAATCTTCTACTTCCCATTGATTTGAAGTTAAATCATGTGTTACACTTGGATTTGAAGATCACACGTTTGTTTCACCTGCATTTGAAGCTTTATCACTTATATCGCAAGTATAAGAAGCTAAATAATTTGTGTTGCATGGATTTGATGCTAAGCCTTCTACTTCGCTTTGATTTGAAGCTAAATCATGTGTTTCGCTTGGATTTGAAGCTAACTCGTTTGTTTCCCATGCAGCTGAAGCTAAATCATGTATATCACAAGTATTTGAAGCTAAACCATTTGTTTCGCATGGATTTGAACCTAAATCTGCTACTTCCATTTGATTTGAAGCTAAACCATTTCTTTCGCATGGATTTGAAGGTAAATCTTCTACTTCCCATTGATTTGAAGTTAAATCAAGTGTTACGCTTGGATTTGAAGATCACTCGTTAGTTTCACCTGCATTTGAAGCGTTATCACTTATATCGCAAGTACAAGAAGCTAAGTAATTTGTGTTGCATGGATTTGATGCTAAGCCTCCTATTTCGCATTGACTTGAAGCTAAATTATGTGTTTCGCTTGGATTTGAGGCTTACTCATTTGTTTCGCATGCAGCTGAAGCTAAATCATGTATATCACAAGTATTTGAAGATAAACCATTTGTTTCGCATGGATTTGAAGGTAAATCTTCTACTTCGCATTGATTTGAAGTTAAATCGTGTGTTATGCTTGTATTTAAAGCTCACTCGTTTGTTTCGCTTGCATTTGGTGCTTTATCACATATATCGCAAGTATAAGAAGCTAAATAATTTGTGTTGCATGGATTTGATGCTAAGCCTTCTACTTCGCATTGATTTGAAGCTAAATCATGTGTTTCGCTTGGATTTGAAGCTAACTCGTTTGTTTCGCATGCAGTTGAAGCTAAATCATGTATATCACAAGTATTTGAAGCTAAATAATTTGTGTCGCATGGATTTGATGCTAAGCCTTCTACTTCGCATTGGTTTGAAGCTAAATCATGTGCTTCGCTTGGATTTGAAGCTAACTCGTTTATTTCGCATGCAGCTGAAGCTAAATCATGTATATCACAAGTATTTGTAGCTAAACCATTTGTTTCGCATGGATTTGAAGGTAAATCTTCTACTTCGCATTGATTTGAAGTTAAATCATGTGTTATGCTTGGATTTAAAGCTCACTCGTTTGTTTCGCTTGCATTTGGAGCTTTATCACATATATCGCAAGTATTAGAAGCTAAATAATTTGTGTTGCATGGATTTGATGCTAAGCCTTCTACTTCGCATTGATTTGAAGCTAAATCATGTCTTTCGCTTGGATTTGAAGCTAACTCGTTAGTTTCGCATGCAGATGAAACTAAATCATGTATATCACAAGTATTTGAAGCTAAACCATTTGTTTCGCATGGATTTGATGCTAAGACTTCTATTTCGCATTCATTTGTAGCTAAATCATGTGTTTCGCTTGGATTTGAGGCTAACTCGTTTGTTTCGCATGCAGTTGAAGCTAAATGATGTATATCACAAGTATTTGAAGCTAAGCCATTTGTTTCGCATGGATTTGAAGATAAATCTTCTACTTCCCATTGATTTGAAGTTAAATCATGTGTTACGCTTGGATTTGAAGATCACTCGTTTGTTTCGAATGCATTTGAAGCTTTATCACTTATATCGCATGTATATGAAGCTAAATAATTTGTGTTGAATGGATTTGATGCTAAGCCTTCTACTTCGCATTGATTTGAAGCTAAATCATGTATTTCGCTTGGATTTGAAGCTAACTCGTTTGTTTCGCATGCAGCTGAAGCTAAATCATGTATATCACAAGTATTTGAAGCTAAACCATTTGTTTCGCATGGATTTGAAGGTAAATCTTCTACTACCCTTTGATTTGAAGTTAAATCATGTGTTACGCTTGGATTTGAAGATCACTCGTTTTTTTCACCTGCATTTGAAGCTATATCACTTATATCGCAAGTATACGAAGCTAAATAATTTGTGTCGCATGGATTTGATTCTAAGCCTTATATTTCGCATTGATTTGAAGCTCAATCATGTGTTTCGCTTGGATTTGAAGCTAACTCGTTTGTTTCGCATGCAGTTGAAGCTAAATCATGTATATCACAAGTATTTGAAGCTAAACCATTTCTTTCGCATGGATTTGAAGGTAAATCTTCTACTTCCCATTGATTTGAAGCTAAACCATTTCTTTCGCATGGATTTGAAGGTAAATCTTCTACTTCCCATTGATTTGAAGTTAAATCAAGTGTTACGCTTGGATTTGAAGATCACTCGTTAGTTTCACCTGCATTTGAAGCGTTATCACTTATATCGCAAGTACAAGAAGCTAAATAATTTGTGTTGCATGGATTTGATGCTAAGCCTCCTATTTCGCATTGACTTGAAGCTATATTATGTGTTTCGCTTGGATTTGAGGCTTACTCGTTTGTTTCGCATGCAGCTGAAGCTAAATCATGTATATCACAAGTATTTGAAGCTAAGCCATTTGTTTCGCATGGATTTGAAGGTAAATCTTCTACTTGCCATTGATTTGAAGTTAAATCATGTGTTACACTTGGATTTAAAGATCACTCGTTTGTTTCACCTGCATTTGAAGCTTTATCACTTATATCGGAAGTATAAGAAGCTAAATAATTTGTGTTGCATGGATTTGATGCTAAGCCTTCTACTTCGCATTGATTTGAAGCTAAATCATGTGTTTCGCTTGGATTTGAGGCTAACTCGTTTGTTTCCCATGCAGCTGAACCTAAATCATGTATATCACAAGTATTTGAAGCTAAACCATTTGTTTCGCATGGATTTGAAGGTAAATCTTCTACTTCCCATTGATTTGAAGTTAAATCATGTGTTACACTTGGATTTGAAGATCACTCGTTTGTTTCACCTGCATTTGAAGCTTTATCACTTATATCGCAAGTATAACAAGCTAAATAATTTGTGTTGCATGGATTTGATGCTAAGCCTTCTACTTCGCTTTGATTTGAAGCTAAATCATGTGTTTCGCTTGGATTTGAGACTAACTCGTTTGTTTCGCATGCAGCTGAAGCTAAATCATGTATATCACAAGTATTTGAAGCTAAACCATTTGTTTCGCATGGATTTGAAGGTAAATCTTCTACTTCCCATTGATTTGAAGTTAAATCAAGTGTTACGCTTGGATTTGAAGATCACTCGTTTTTTTTCACCTGCATTTGAAGCTATATCACTTATATCGCAAGTATACGAAGCTAAATAATTTGTGTCGCATGGATTTGATGCTAAGTCTTCTATTTCGCATGCAGTTGAATCTAAATCATGTATATCACAAGTATTTGAAGCTAAACCATTTGTTTCGCATGGATTTGAAGGTAAATCTTCTACTTCCCATTGATTTGAAGTTAAATCAAGTGTTACGCTTGAATTTGAAGATCACTCGTTTGTTTCACCTGCATTTGAAGCTTTATCACTTATATCGCAAGTATAAGAAGCTAAATAATTTGTGTTGCCTGGATTTGATGCTAAGCCTTCTACTTCGCATTGATTTGAAGCTAAATCATGTGTTTCGCTTGGATTTGAGGCTAACTCGTTTGTTTCGCATGCAGCTGAAGCTAAATCATGTATATCACAAGTATTTGAAGCTAAACCATTTGTTTCGCATGGATTTGAAGGTAAATCTTCTACTTCCCATTGATTTGAAGCTAAACCATTTCTTTCGCATGGATTTGAGGCTAACTCGTTTGTTTCGCATGCAGTTGAAGCTAAATGATGTATATCACAAGTATTTGAAGCTAAGCCGTTTGTTTCGCATGGATTTGAAGGTAAATCTTCTACTTCCCATTGATTTGAAGTTAAATCATGTGTTACACTTGGATTTGAAGATCACACGTTTGTTTCACCTGCATTTGAAGCTTTATCACTTATATCGCAAGTATAAGAAGCTAAATAATTTGTGTTGCATGGATTTGATGCTAAGCCTTCTACTTCGCTTTGATTTGAAGCTAAATCATGTGTTTCGCTTGGATTTGAAGCTAACTCGTTTGTTTCCCATGCAGCTGAAGCTAAATCATGTATATCACAAGTATTTGAAGCTAAACCATTTGTTTCGCATGGATTTGAACCTAAATCTGCTACTTCCATTTGATTTGAAGCTAAACCATTTCTTTCGCATGGATTTGAAGGTAAATCTTCTACTTCCCATTGATTTGAAGTTAAATCAAGTGTTACGCTTGGATTTGAAGATCACTCGTTAGTTTCACCTGCATTTGAAGCGTTATCACTTATATCGCAAGTACAAGAAGCTAAGTAATTTGTGTTGCATGGATTTGATGCTAAGCCTCCTATTTCGCATTGACTTGAAGCTAAATTATGTGTTTCGCTTGGATTTGAGGCTTACTCATTTGTTTCGCATGCAGATGAAAATAAATCATGTATATCACAAGTATTTGAAGCTAAACCATTTGTTTCGCATGGATTTGATGCTAAGACTTCTATTTCGCATTCATTTGAAGCTAAATCATGTGTTTCGCTTGGATTTGAGGCTAACTCGTTTGTTTCGCATGCAGTTGAAGCTAAATGATGTATATCACAAGTATTTGAAGCTAAGCCATTTGTTTCGCATGGATTTGAAGGTAAATCTTCTACTTCCCATTGATTTGAAGTTAAATCATGTGTTACGCTTGGATTTGAAGATCACTCGTTTGTTTCGAATGCATTTGAAGCTTTATCACTTATATCGCATGTATATGAAGCTAAATAATTTGTGTTGAATGGATTTGATGCTAAGCCTTCTACTTCGCATTGATTTGAAGCTAAATCATGTATTTCTCTTGGATTTGAAGCTAACTCGTTTGTTTCGCATGCAGCTGAAGCTAAATCATGTATATCACAAGTATTTGAAGCTAAACCATTTGTTTCGCATGGATTTGAAGGTAAATCTTCTACTTCCCATTGATTTGAAGCTAAACCATTTCTTTCGCATGGATTTGAAGGTAAATATTCTACTTCCCATTGATTTGAAGTTAAATCAAGTGTTACGCTTGGATTTGAAGATCACTCGTTAGTTTCACCTGCATTTGAAGCGTTATCACTTATATCGCAAGTACAAGAAGCTAAGTAATTTGTGTTGCATGGATTTGATGCTAAGCCTCCTATTTCGCATTGACTTGTAGCTAAATTATGTGTTTCGCTTGGATTTGAGGCTTACTCGTTTGTTTCGCATGCAGCTGAAGCTAAATCATGTATATCACAAGTATTTGAAGCTAAACCATTTGTTTCGCATGGATTTGAAGGTAAATCTTCTACTTCGCATTGATTTGAAGCTAAATCATGTGTTTCGCTTGGATTTGAAGCTAACTCGTTTGTTTCGCATGCAGTTGAAGCTAAATCATGTATATCAAAGGTATTTGAAGCTAAACCATTTGTTTCGCATGGATTTGAAGGTAAATCTTCTACTTTGCATTGATTTGAAGTTAAATCAAGTGTTACGCTTGGATTTGGAGATCACTCGTTTGTTTCACCTGCATTTGAAGCTTTATCACTTATATCGCAAGTATAAGAAGCTAAATAATTTGTGTTGAATGGATTTGATGCTAAGCCTTCTACTTCGCATTGATTTGAAACTAAATCATGTGTTTCGCTTGGATTTGAGGCTAACTCGTTTGTTTCGCATGCAATTGAAGCTAAATGATGTATATCACAAGTATTTGGAGCTAAGCCATTTATTTCGCATGGATTTGAAGGTAAATCTTCTACTTCCCATTGATTTGAAGTTAAATCATGTGTTACGCTTGGATTTGAAGATCACTCGTTTGTTTCGAATGCATTTGAAGCTATATCACTTATATCGCAAGTATACGAAGCTAAATAATTTGTTTCGCATGGATTTGATGCTAAGCCTTCTATTTCGCAATGATTTGAAGCTAAATCATGTGTCTCGCTTGGATTTGAAGCTAACTCCTTTGTTTCCCATGCAGCTGAAGCTAAATCATGTATATCACAAGTATTTGAAGCTAAACCATTTGTTTCGCATGGATTTGAACGTAAATCTGCTACTACCCTTTGATTTGAAGTTAAATCATGTGTTACGCTTGGATTTGAAGATCACTCGTTTTTTTCACCTGCATTTGAAGCTATATCACTTATATCGCAAGTATACGAAGCTAAATAATTTGTGTCGCATGGTTGTGATGCTAAGCCTTCTATTTCGCATTGATTTGAAGCTAAATCATGTGTTTCGCTTGGATTTGAAGCTAACTCGTTTGTTTCGCATGCAGTTGAAACTAAATCATGTATATCAAAGGTATTTGAAGCTAAACCATTTGTTTCGCATGGATTTGAAGGTAAATCTTCTACTTTGCATTGATTTGAAGTTAAATCAAGTGTTACGCTTGGATTTGGAGATCACTCGTTTGTTTCACCTGCATTTGAAGCTTTATCACTTATATCGCAAGTATAAGAAGCTAAATAATTTGTGTTGCATGGATTTGATGCTAAGCCTTCTACTTCGCATTGATTTGAAGCTAAATCATGTGTTTCGCTTGGATTTGAGGCTAACTCGTTTGTTTCGCATGCAGTTGAAGCTAAATGATGTATATCACAAGTATTTGAAGCTAAGCCATTTGTTTCGCATGGATTTGAAGGTAAATCTTCTACTTCCCATTGATTTGAAGTTAAATCATGTGTTACACTTGGATTTGAAGATCACTCGTTTGTTTCACCTGCATTTGAAGCTTTATCACTTATATCGCAAGTATAACAAGCTAAATAATTTGTGTTGCATGGATTTGATGCTAAGCCTTCTACTTCGCTTTGATTTGAAGCTAAATCATGTGTTTCGCTTGGATTTGAGACTAACTCGTTTGTTTCGCATGCAGCTGAAGCTAAATCATGTATATCACAAGTATTTGAAGCAAAACCATTTGTTTCGCATGGATTTGAAGGTAAATCTTCTACTTCCCATTGATTTGAAGTTAAATCAAGTGTTACGCTTGGATTTGAAGATCACTCGTTTTTTTTCACCTGCATTTGAAGCTATATCACTTATATCGCAAGTATACGAAGCTAAATAATTTGTGTCGCATGGATTTGATGCTAAGTCTTCTATTTCGCATGCAGTTGAATCTAAATCATGTATATCACAAGTATTTGAAGCTAAACCATTTGTTTCGCATGGATTTGAAGGTAAATCTTCTACTTCCCATTGATTTGAAGTTAAATCAAGTGTTACGCTTGAATTTGAAGATCACTCGTTTGTTTCACCTGCATTTGAAGCTTTATCACATATATCGCAAGTATAAGAAGCTAAATAATTTGTGTTGCCTGGATTTGATGCTAAGCCTTCTACTTCGCATTGATTTGAAGCTAAATCATGTGTTTCGCTTGGATTTGAGGCTAACTCGTTTGTTTCGCATGCAGCTGAAGCTAAATCATGTATATCACAAGTATTTGAAGCTAAGCCATTTGTTTCGCATGGATTTGAAGGTAAATCTTCTACTTCCCATTGATTTGATGTTAAATCATATGTTACGCTTGGATTTGAAGATCACTCGTTTGTTTCGAATGCATTTGAAGCATTATCACTTATATCGCAAGTATATGAAGCTAAATAATTTGTGTCGCATGGATTTGATGCTAAGCCTTCTATTTCGCATTGATTTGAAGCTAAATCATGTGCTTCGCTTTGATTTGAAGCTAACTCGTTTGTTTCGCATGCAGTTGAAGCTAAATCATGTATATCACAAGTATTTGAAGCTAAACCATTTTTTTCGCATGGATTTGAAGGTAAATCTTCTGCTTCCCATTGATTTGAAGTTAAATCAAGTGTTACGCATGGATTTGAAGATCACTCGTTTGTTTCACATGCATTTGAAGCTTTATCACTTATATCGCAAGTATAAGAAGCTAAATAATTTGTGTTGCATGGATTTGATGCTAAGTCTTCTACATCGCATTGATTTGAAGCTAAATCATGTGTTTAGCTTGGATTTGAGGCTAACTCGTTTGTTTCGCATGCAGCTGAAGCTAAATCATGTATATCACAAGTATTTGAAGCTAAGCCATTTGTTTCGCATGGATTTGAAGGTAAATCTTCTACTTCCCATTGATTTGAAGTTAAATCATGTGTTACGCTTGGATTTGAAGATCACTCGTTTGTGACACCTGCATTTGAAGGTATATCACTTATATCGCAAGTATACGAAGCTAAATAATTTGTGTCGCATGGATTTGATGCTAAGCCTTCTACTTCGCATTGATTTGAAGCTAAATCATGTGTTTCGCTTGGATTTGAAGCTTACTCGTTTGTTTCGCATGCAGCTGAAGCTAAATCATGTATATCACAAGTATTTGAAGCTAAACCATTTGTTTCGCATGGATTTGAAGGTAAATCTTCTACTTCGCATTGATTTGAAGTTAAATCATGTGTTACGCTTGGATTTAAAGCTCACTCGTTTGTTTCGCCTGCATTTGAAGCTTTATCACTTATATCGCAAGTATAAGAAGCTAAATAATTTCTGTTGCATGGATTTGACGCTAAGCCTTCTACTTCGCATTGATTTGAAGCTAAATCATGTGTTTCGCTTGGATTTGAAGCTAACTCGTTTGTTTCCCATGCAGCTGAACCTAAATCATGTATATCACAAGTATTTGAAGCTCAACCATTTGTTTCGCATGGATTTGAACGTAAATCTGCTACTTCCCTTTGATTTGAAGTTAAATCATGTGTTACGCTTGGATTTGAAGATCACTCGTTTGTTTCACCTGCATTTGAAGCTATATCACTTATATCGCAAGTATACGAAGCTAAATAATTTGTGTCGCATGGATTTGATGCTAAGCCTTCTACTTCGCATTGATTTGAAGCTAAATCATGTGCTTCGCTTGGATTTGAAGCTAACTCGTTTGTTTCGCATGCAGTTGAAGCTAAATCATGTATATCACAAGTATTTGAAGCTAAGCCATTTGTTTCGCATGGATTTCAAGGTAAATCTTCTACTTCCCATTGATTTGAAGTTAAATCATGTGTTACGCTTTGATTTGAAGATCACTCGTTTGTTTCACCTGCATTTGAAGCTATATCACTTATATCGCAAGTATACGAAGCTAAATAATTTGTGTTGCATGGATTTGATGCTAAGCCTTCTACTTCGCATTGATTTGAAGCTAAATCATGTGTTTCGCTTGGATTTGAGTCTAACTCGTTTGTTTCGCATGCAGTTGAAGCTAAATGATGTATATCACAAGTATTTGAAGCTAAGCCATTTGTTTCGCATGGATTTGAAGGTAAATCTTCTACTTCCCATTGATTTGAAGTTAAATCATGTGTTCCGCTTGGATTTGAAGATCACTCGTTTGTTTCACCTGCATTTGAAGCTATATCACTTATATCGCAAGTATACGAAGCTAAATAATTTGTGTCGCATGGATTTGATGCTAAGCCTTCTACTTCGCATTGATTTGAAGCTAAATCATGTGCTTCGCTTGGATTTGAAGCTAACTCGTTTGTGTCGCATGCAGTTGAAGCTAAATCATGTATATCACAAGTATTTGAAGCTAAGCCATTTGTTTCGCATGGATTTGAAGGTAAATCTTCTACTTCCCATTGATTTGAAGTTAAATCATGTGTTACACTTGGATTTGAAGATCACTCGTTTGTTTCACCTGCATTTGAAGCTTTATCACTTATATCGCAAGTATATGAAGCTAAATAATTTGTGTCGCATGGATTTGATGCTAAGCCTTCTACTTCGCTTTGATTTGAAGCTAAATCATGTGTTTCGCTTGGATTTGAAGCTAACTCGTTTGTTTCGCTTGGATTTGAAGCTAACTCGTTTGTTTCCCATGCAGCTGAAGCTAAATCATGTATATCACAAGTATTTGAAGCTAAACCATTTGTTTCGCATGGATTTGAAGGTAAATCTTCTACTTCCCATTGATTTGAAGTTAAATCAAGTGTTACGCTTGGATTTGAAGATCACTCGTTTTTTTCACCTGCATTTGAAGCTATATCACTTATATCGCAAGTATACGAAGCTAAATAATTTGTGTCGCATGGATTTGATGCTAAGTCTTCTATTTCGCATGCAGTTGAATCTAAATCATGTATATCACAAGTATTTGAAGCTAAACCATTTGTTTCGCATGGATTTGAAGGTAAATCTTCTACTTCCCATTGATTTGAAGTTAAATCAAGTGTTACGCTTGGATTTGCAGTTCACTCGTTTGTTTCACCTGCATTTGAAGCTTTATCACTTATATCGCAAGTATAAGAAGCTAAATAATTTGTGTTGCCTGGATTTGATGCTAAGCCTTCTACTTCGCATTGATTTGAAGCTAAATCATGTGTTTCGCTTGGATTTGAGGCTAACTCGTTTGTTTCGCATGCAGCTGAAGCTAAATCATGTATATCACAAGTATTTGAAGCTAAACCATTTGTTTCGCATGGATTTGAAGGTAAATCTTCTACTTCCCATTGATTTGATGTTAAATCATATGTTACGCTTGGATTTGAAGGTCACTCGTTTGTTTCGAATGCATTTGAAGCATTATCACTTATATCGCTAGTATATGAAGCTAAATAATTTGTGTCGCATGGATTTGATGCTAAGCCTTCTATTTCGCATTGATTTGAAGCTAAATCATGTGTTTCGCTTGGATTTGAAGCTAACTCGTTTCTTTCGCATGCAGTTGAAGCTAAATCATGTATATCAAAGGTATTTGAAGCTAAGCAATTTATTTCGCATGGATTTGAAGGTAAATCTTCTACTTCGCATTGATTTGAAGTTAAATCATGTGTTACGCTTGGATTTAAAGCTCACTCGTTTGTTTCGCCTGCATTTGAAGCTTTATCACTTATATCGCAAGTGTAAGAAGCTAAATAATTTCTGTTGCATGGATTTGATGCTAAGCCTTCTACTTCGCATTGATTTGAAGCTAAATCATGTGTTTCGCTTGGATTTGAAGCTAACTCGTTTGTTTCCCATGCAGCTGAAGCTAAATCATGTATATCACATGTATTTGAAGCTAAACCATTTGTTTCGCATGGATTTGAACGTTAATCTGCTACTTCCCTTTGATTCGAAGTTAAATCATGTGTTACGCTTGGATTTGAAGATCACTCGTTTGTTTCACCTGCATTTGAAGCTATATCACTTATATCGCAAGTATACGAAGCTAAATAATTTGTGTCGCATGGATTTGATGCTAAGCCTTCTATTTCGCATTGATTTGAAGCTAAATCATTTGCTTCGCTTTGATTTGAAGCTAACTCGTTTGTTTCGCATGCAGTTGAAGCTAAATCATGTATATCACAAGTATTTGAAGCTAAACCATTTTTTTCGCATGGATTTGAAGGTAAATCTTCTGCTTCCCATTGATTTGAAGTTAAATCAAGTGTTACGCATGGATTTGAAGATCACTCGTTTGTTTCACATGCATTTGAAGCTTTATCACTTATATCGCAAGTATAAGAAGCTAAATAATTTGTGTTGCATGGATTTGATGCTAAGTCTTCTACATCGCATTGATTTGAAGCTAAATCATGTGTTTAGCTTGGATTTGAAGCTAACTCGTTTGTTTCGCATGCAGCTGAAGCTAAATCATGTATATCACAAGTATTTGAAGCTAAGCCATTTGTTTCGCATGGATTTGAAGGTAAATCTTCTACTTCCCATTGATTTGAAGTTAAATCATGTGTTACGCTTGGATTTGAAGATCACTCGTTTGTGACACCTGCATTTGAAGGTATATCACTTATATCGCAAGTATACGAAGCTAAATAATTTGTGTCGCATGGATTTGATGCTAAGCCTTCTACTTCGCATTGATTTGAAGCTAAATCATGTATTTCGCTTGGATTTGAAACTAACTCGTTTGTTTCGCATGCATCTGAAGCTAAATCATGTATATCACAAGTATTTGAAGCTAAACCATTTGTTTCGCATGGATTTGAAGGTAAATCTTCTACTTCCCATTGATTTGAAGTTAAATCATGTGTTACGCTTGGATTTGAAGATCACTCGTTTGTGTCACCTGCATTTGAAGCTATATCACTTATATCGCAAGTATACGAAGCTAAATAATTTGTGTCGCATGGATTTGATGCTAAGCCTTCTACTTCGCATTGGTTTGAAGCTAAATCATGTGCTTCGCTTGGATTTGAAGCTAACTCGTTCTTTTCGCATGCAGTTGAAGCTAAATCATGTATATCACAAGTATTTGAAGCAAAGCCACTTGTTTCGCATGGATTTTAAGGTAAATCTACTACTTCCCATTGATTTGAAGCTAAATCATGTCTTTCGCTTGGATTTGAAGCTAACTCGTTAGTTTCGCATGCAGATGAAACTAAATCATGTATATCACAAGTATTTGAAGCTAAACCATTTGTTTCGCATGGATTTGATGCTAAGCCTTCTATTTCGCATTCATTTGATGCTAAATCATGTGTTTCGCTTGGATTTGAAGCTAACTCGTTTGTTTCGCATGCAGTTGAAGCTAAATCATGTATATCACAAGTATTTGAAGCTAAACCATTTGTTTCGCATGGATTTGAATGTAAATTTTCTACTTCCCCTTGATTTGAAGTTAAATCATGTGTTACGCTTGGATTTGAAGATCACTCATTTGTTTCACCTGCATTTGAAGCTATATCACTTATATCGCAAGTATACGAAGCTAAATAATTTGTGTCGCATGGATTTGATGCTAAGCCTCCTATTTCGCATTGACTTGAAGCTAAATTATGTGTTTCGCTTGGATTTGAGGCTTACTCGTTTGTTTCGCATGCAGCTGAAGCTAAATAATGTATATCACAAGTATTTGAAGCTAAACCATTTGTTTCGCATGGATTTGAAGGTAAATCTTCTACTTCGCATTGATTTGAAGTTAAATCATGTGTTATGCTTGGATTTAAAGCTCACTCGTTTGTTTCGCTTGCATTTGGAGCTTTATCACATATATCGCAAGTATAAGAAGCTAAATAATTTGTGTTGCATGGATTTGAAGCTAAGCCTTCTACTTCGCATTGATTTGAAGCTAAATCATGTGTTTCGCTTGGATGTGAAGCTAACTCGTTAGTTTCGCATGCAGATGAAACTACATCATGTATATCACAAGTATTTGAAGCTAAACCATTTGTTTCGCAAGGATTTGATGCTAAGCCTTCTATTTCGCATTCATTTGAAGCTAAATCATGTGTTTCGCTTGGATTTGATGCTAACTCGTTAGTTTCGCATGCAGTTGAAGCTAAATCATGTATATCACAAGTATTTGAAGCTAAACCATTTGTTTCGCATGGATTTGAATGTAAATCTTCTACTTCCCATTGATTTGAAGTTAAATCATGTGTTACGCTTGGATTTGAAGATCACTCATTTGTTTCACCTGCATTTGAAGCTATATCACTTATATCGCAAGTATACGAAGCTAAATAATTTGTGTCGCATGGATTTGATGCTAAGCCTTCTATTTCGCATTGATTTGAAGCTAAATCATGTGCTTCGCTTGGATTTGAAGCTAACTCGTGTGTTTCGCATGCAGTTAAAGCTAAATCATGTATATCACAAGTATTTGAAGCTAAACCATTTTTTTCGCATGGATTTGAAGGTAAATCTTCTGCTTCCCATTGATTTGAAGTTAAATCAAGTGTTACGCATGGATTTGAAGATCACTCGTTTGTTTCACATGCATTTGAAGCTTTATCACTTATATCGCAAGTATAAGAAGCTAAATAATTTGTGTTGCATGGATTTGATGCTAAGCCTTCTATTTCGCATTGATTTGAAGCTAAATCATGTGTTTAGCTTGGATTTGAGGCTAACTCGTTTGTTTCGCATGCAGCTGAAGCTAAATCATGTATATCACAAGTATTTGAAGCTAAGCCATTTGTTTCGCATGGATTTGAAGGTAAATCTTCTACTTCCCATTGATTTGAAGTTAAATCATGTGTTACGCTTGGATTTGAAGATCACTCGTTTGTGACACCTGCATTTGAAGGTATATCACTTATATCGCAAGTATACGAAGCTAAATAATTTGTGTCGCATGGATTTGATGCTAAGCCTTCTGCTTCGCATTGATTTGAAGCTAAATCATGTGTTTCGCTTGGATTTGAAGCTCACTCGTTTGTTTCGCCTGCATTTGAAGCTTTATCACTTATATCGCAAGTATAAGAAGCTAAATAATTTCTGTTGCATGGATTTGACGCTAAGCCTTCTACTTCGCATTGATTTGAAGCTAAATCATGTGTTTCGCTTGGATTAGAAGCTAACTCGTTTGTTTCCCATGCAGCTGAACCTAAATCATGTATATCACAAGTATTTGAAGCTAAGCCATTTGTTTCGCATGGATTTGAAGGTAAATCTTCTACTTCCCATTGATTTGAAGTTAAATCATGTGTTACGCTTGGATTTGAAGATCACTCGTTTGTTTCACCTGCATTTGAAGCTATATCACTTATATCGCAAGTATACGAAGCTAAATAATTTGTGTCGCATGGATTTGATGCTAAGCCTTCTACTTCGCATTGATTTGAAGCTAAATCATGTGCTTCGCTTGGATTTGAAGCTAACTCGTTTGTTTCGCATGCAGCTGAAGCTAAATCATGTATATCACAAGTATTTGAAGCTAAACCATTTGTTTCGCATGGATTTGAACCTAAATCTGCTACTTCCCATTGATTTGAAGTTAAATCATATGTTACGCTTGGATTTGAAGATCACTCGTTTGTTTCACCTGCATTTGAAGCTATATCACTTATATCGCAAGTATACGAAGCTAAATAATTTGTGTCGCATGGATTTGATGCTAAGCCTTCTATTTCGCATTGATTTGAAGCTAAATCATGTGTTTCGCTTGGATTTGAAGCTAACTCGTTTGTTTCGCATGCAGTTGAAGCTAAATCATGTATATCAAAGGTATTTGAAGCTAAACCATTTGTTTCGCATGGATTTGAAGGTAAATCTTCTACTTTGCATTGATTTGAAGTTAAATCAAGTGTTACGCTTGGATTTGGAGATCACTCGTTTGTTTCACCTGCATTTGAAGCTTTATAACTTATATCGCAAGTATAAGAAGCTAAATAATTTGTGTTGCATGGATTTGATGCTAAGCCTTCTACTTCGCATTGATTTGAAGCTAAATCATGTGTTTCGCTTGGATTTGAGGCTAACTCGTTTGTTTCGCATGCAGTTGAAGCTAAATGATGTATATCACAAGTATTTGAAGCTAAGCCATTTGTTTCGCATGGATTTGAAGGTAAATCTTCTACTTCCCATTGATTTGAAGTTAAATCATGTGTTACGCTTGGATTTGAAGATCACTCGTTTGTTTCACCTGCATTTGAAGCTATATCACTTATATCGCAAGTATAAGAAGCTAAATAATTTGTGTCGCATGGATTTGATGCTAAGCCTTCTACTTCGCATTGATTTGAAGCTAAATCATGTGCTTCGCTTGGATTTGAAGCTAACTCGTTTGTTTCGCATGCAGTTGAAGCTAAATCATGTATATCACAAGTATTTGAAGCTAAGCCATTTGTTTCGCATGGATTTGAAGGTAAATCTTCTACTTCCCATTGATTTGAAGTTAAATCATGTGTTACACTTGGATTTGAAGATCACTCGTTTGTTTCACCTGCATTTGAAGCTTTATCACTTATATCGCAAGTATAAGAAGCTAAATAATTTGTGTTGCATGGATATGATGCTAAGCCTTCTACTTCGCATTGACTTGAAGCTAAATTATGTGTTTCGCTTGGATTTGAGGCTAACTCGTTTGTTTCGCATGCAGCTGAAGCTAAATCATGTATATCACAAGTATTTGAAGCTAAACCATTTGTTTCGCATGGATTTGAAGGTAAATCTTCTACTTCGCATTGATTTGAAGTTAAATCATGTGTTATGCTTGGATTTAAAGCTCACTCGTTTTTTTTCGTTTGCATTTGGAGCTTTATCACATATATCGCAAGTATAAGAAGCTAAATAATTTATGTTGCATGGATTTGATGCTAAGCCTTCTACTTCGCATTGACTTGAAGCTAAATTATGTGTTTCGCTTGGATTTGAGGCTAACTCGTTTGTTTCGCATGCAGCTGAAGCTAAATCATGTATATCACAAGTATTTGAAGCTAAACCATTTGTTTCGCATGGATTTGAAGGTAAATCTTCTACTTCGCATTGATTTGAAGTTAAATCATGTGTTATGCTTGGATTTAAAGCTCACTCGTTTTTTTTCGTTTGCATTTGGAGCTTTATCACATATATCGCAAGTATAAGAAGCTAAATAATTTATGTTGCATGGATTTGATGCTAAGCCTTCTACTTCGCATTGATTTGAAGCTAAATCATGTGTTTCGCTTGGATTTGAAGCTAACTCGTCAGTTTCGCATGCAGTTGAAGCTAAATCATGTATATCAAAAGAATTTGAAGCTAAACCATTTGTTTCGCATGGATTTGAAGGTAAATCTTCTACTTCGCATTGATTTGAAGTTAAATCATGTGTTACGCTTGGATTTGAAGATCACTCGTTTGTTTCACCTGCATTTGAAGCTATATCACATATATCGCAAGTATACGAAGATAAATAATTTGTGTCGCATGGATTTGATGCTAAGCCTTCTATTTCGCATTGATTTGAAGCTTAATCATGTGTCTCACTTGGATTTGAAGCTAACTCGTTTGTTTCTCATGCAGTTGAAGCTAAATCATGTATATCACAAGTATTTGAATCTAAACCATTTGTTTCGCATGGATTTGAAGGTAAATCTTCTACTTCCCATTGATTTGAAGTTAAATCACGTGTTATGCTTGGATTTGAAGATCACTCGTTTGTTTCGCCTGCATTTGAATCTATATCACTTATATCGCAAGTATATGAAGCTAAATTATTTGTTTCGCATGGATTTGATGCTAAGCCTTCTATCTCACATTGATTTGAAGCTAAATAATGTGTTTCGCATGGATTTGAAGCTAACTCGTTTGTTTCACATGCAGTTGAAGCTAAATCATGTATATCACAAGTATTTGAAGCTAAACCATTCGTTTCGCATGGATTTGAAGGTAAATCTTCTACTTCGCATTGATTTGAAGTTAAATCATGTGTTACGCTTGGATTTAATGCTCACTCGTTTGTTTCACATGAATTTGAATCTTTATCACTTATATCTCAAGTATAAGAAGCTAAATAATTTGTGTTGCATGGATTTGATGCTAAGCCTTCAACTTCGCATTGATTTGAAGCTCAATTATGTGGTTCGCTTGGATTTGAAGCTAACTCGTTTGTTTCGTATGCAGTTGAAGCTAAATCATGTATATCACAAGTATTTGAAGCTAAACCATTTGTTTCGCATGGATTTGAAGGTAAGTCTTCTTCTTCGCATTGATTTGAAGTTAAATCATGTGTTACGTTTGCATTTAAAGCTCACTCGTTTGTTTCGCCTGCATTTGAAGCTTTATCACTTATATCGCAAGTATAAGAAGCTAAATAATTTGTGTTGCATGGATTTGATGCTAAGTCTTCTACTTCGCATTGATTTGAAGTTAATCATGTGCTTCGCTTGGATTTGAAGCTAACTCGTTTGTTTCGCATGCAGTTGAAGCTAAATCATGTATATCACAAGTATTTGAAGCTAAACCATTTGTTTCGCATGGATATGAAGGTAAATCTTCTACTTCGCATTGATTTGAAGTTAAATCAAGTGTTACGCTTGGATTTGAAGATCACTCGTTTTTTTCACCTGCATTTGAAGCTATATCACTTATATCGCAAGTATACGAAGCTAAATAATTTGTGTCGCATGGATTTGATGCTAAGCCTTCTACTTCGCATTGATTTGAAGCTAAATCATGTGTTTCGCTTGGATTTGAGGCTAACTCGTTTGTTTCGCATGCAGCTGAAGCTAAATCATGTATATCACAAGTATTTGAAGCTAAACCATTTGTTTCGCATGGATTTGAAGGTAAATCTTCTACTTCCCATTGAATTGAAGTTAAATCAAGTGTTACGCTTGGATTTGAAGATCACTCGTTTTTCTCACCTACATTTGAAGCTATATCACTTATATCGCAAGTATACGAAGCTAAATAATTTGTGTCGCATGGATTTGATGCTAAGCCTTCTATTTCGCATTGATTTGAAGCTAAATCATGTGTTTCGCTTGGATTTGAAGCTAACTCGTTCGTTTCGCATGCAGTTGAAGCTAAATCATGTATATCAAAGGTATTTGAAGCTAAGCAATTTATTTCGCATGGATTTGAAGGTAAATCTTCTACTTCCCATTGATTTGAAGTTAAATCATGTGTTACACTTGGATTTGAAGATCACTCGTTTGTTTCACCTGCATTTGAAGCTTTATCACTTATATCGCAAGTATAAGAAGCTAAATAATTTGTGTTGCATGGATTTGATGCTAAGCCTTCTACTTCGCATTGACTTGAAGCTAAATTATGTGTTTCGCTTGGATTTGAGGCTAACTCGTTTGTTTCGCATGCAGCTGAAGCTAAATCATGTATATCACAAGTATTTGAAGCTAAACCATTTGTTTCGCATGGATTTGAAGGTAAATCTTCTACTTCGCATTGATTTGAAGTTAAATCATGTGTTATGCTTGGATTTAAAGCTCACTCGTTTTTTTTCGTTTGCATTTGGAGCTTTATCACATATATCGCAAGTATAAGAAGCTAAATAATTTATGTTGCATGGATTTGATGCTAAGCCTTCTACTTCGCATTGACTTGAAGCTAAATTATGTGTTTCGCTTGGATTTGAGGCTAACTCGTTTGTTTCGCATGCAGCTGAAGCTAAATCATGTATATCACAAGTATTTGAAGCTAAACCATTTGTTTCGCATGGATTTGAAGGTAAATCTTCTACTTCGCATTGATTTGAAGTTAAATCATGTGTTATGCTTGGATTTAAAGCTCACTCGTTTTTTTTCGTTTGCATTTGGAGCTTTATCACATATATCGCAAGTATAAGAAGCTAAATAATTTATGTTGCATGGATTTGATGCTAAGCCTTCTACTTCGCATTGATTTGAAGCTAAATCATGTGTTTCGCTTGGATTTGAAGCTAACTCGTCAGTTTCGCATGCAGTTGAAGCTAAATCATGTATATCAAAAGAATTTGAAGCTAAACCATTTGTTTCGCATGGATTTGAAGGTAAATCTTCTACTTCGCATTGATTTGAAGTTAAATCATGTGTTACGCTTGGATTTGAAGATCACTCGTTTGTTTCACCTGCATTTGAAGCTATATCACATATATCGCAAGTATACGAAGATAAATAATTTGTGTCGCATGGATTTGATGCTAAGCCTTCTATTTCGCATTGATTTGAAGCTTAATCATGTGTCTCACTTGGATTTGAAGCTAACTCGTTTGTTTCTCATGCAGTTGAAGCTAAATCATGTATATCACAAGTATTTGAATCTAAACCATTTGTTTCGCATGGATTTGAAGGTAAATCTTCTACTTCCCATTGATTTGAAGTTAAATCACGTGTTATGCTTGGATTTGAAGATCACTCGTTTGTTTCGCCTGCATTTGAATCTATATCACTTATATCGCAAGTATATGAAGCTAAATTATTTGTTTCGCATGGATTTGATGCTAAGCCTTCTATCTCACATTGATTTGAAGCTAAATAATGTGTTTCGCATGGATTTGAAGCTAACTCGTTTGTTTCACATGCAGTTGAAGCTAAATCATGTATATCACAAGTATTTGAAGCTAAACCATTCGTTTCGCATGGATTTGAAGGTAAATCTTCTACTTCGCATTGATTTGAAGTTAAATCATGTGTTACGCTTGGATTTAATGCTCACTCGTTTGTTTCACATGAATTTGAATCTTTATCACTTATATCTCAAGTATAAGAAGCTAAATAATTTGTGTTGCATGGATTTGATGCTAAGCCTTTAACTTCGCATTGATTTGAAGCTCAATTATGTGGTTCGCTTGGATTTGAAGCTAACTCGTTTGTTTCGTATGCAGTTGAAGCTAAATCATGTATATCACAAGTATTTGAAGCTAAACCATTTGTTTCGCATGGATTTGAAGGTAAGTCTTCTTCTTCGCATTGATTTGAAGTTAAATCATGTGTTACGTTTGCATTTAAAGCTCACTCGTTTGTTTCGCCTGCATTTGAAGCTTTATCACTTATATCGCAAGTATAAGAAGCTAAATAATTTGTGTTGCATGGATTTGATGCTAAGACTTCTACTTCGCATTGATTTGAAGCTAAATCATGTGTTTCGCTTGGATTTGAAGCTCACTCGTTTGTTTCACCTGCATTTGAAGCTTTATAACTTATATCGCAAGTATAAGAAGCTAAATAATTTGTGTTGCATGGATTTGATGCTAAGTCTTCTACTTCGCATTGATTTGAAGTTAATCATGTGCTTCGCTTGGATTTGAAGCTAACTCGTTTGTTTCGCATGCAGTTGAAGCTAAATCATGTATATCACAAGTATTTGAAGCTAAACCATTTGTTTCGCATGGATATGAAGGTAAATCTTCTACTTCGCATTGATTTGAAGTTAAATCAAGTGTTACGCTTGGATTTGAAGATCACTCGTTTTTTTCACCTGCATTTGAAGCTATATCACTTATATCGCAAGTATACGAAGCTAAATAATTTGTGTCGCATGGATTTGATGCTAAGCCTTCTACTTCGCATTGATTTGAAGCTAAATCATGTGTTTCGCTTGGATTTGAGGCTAACTCGTTTGTTTCGCATGCAGCTGAAGCTAAATCATGTATATCACAAGTATTTGAAGCTAAACCATTTGTTTCGCATGGATTTGAAGGTAAATCTTCTACTTCCCATTGAATTGAAGTTAAATCAAGTGTTACGCTTGGATTTGAAGATCACTCGTTTTTCTCACCTACATTTGAAGCTATATCACTTATATCGCAAGTATACGAAGCTAAATAATTTGTGTCGCATGGATTTGATGCTAAGCCTTCTATTTCGCATTGATTTGAAGCTAAATCATGTGTTTCGCTTGGATTTGAAGCTAACTCGTTCGTTTCGCATGCAGTTGAAGCTAAATCATGTATATCAAAGGTATTTGAAGCTAAGCAATTTATTTCGCATGGATTTGAAGGTAAATCTTCTACTTCGCATTGATTTGAAGTTAAATCGTGTGTTACGCTTGGATTTGAAGATCACTCGTTTGTTTCACCTGCATTTGAAGCTATATCACATATATCGCAAGTATACGAAGATAAATAATTTGTGTCGCATGGATTTGATGCTAAGCCTTCTATTTCGCATTGATTTGAAGCTTAATCATGTGTCTCACTTGGATTTGAAGCTAACTCGTTTGTTTCTCATGCAGTTGAAGCTAAATCATGTATATCACAAGTATTTGAAGCTAAACCATTTGTTTCGCATGGATATGAAGGTAAATCTTCTACTTCCCATTGATTTGAAGTTAAATCAAGTGTTACGCTTGGATTTGAAGATCACTCGTTTTTTTCACCTGCATTTGAAGCTACATCACTTATATCGCAAGTATACGAAGCTAAATAATTTGTGTCGCATGGATTTGATGCTAAGTCTTCTATTTCGCATGCAGTTGAATCTAAATCATGTATATCACAAGTATTTGAAGCTAAACCATTTGTTTCGCATGGATTTGAAGGTAAATCTTCTACTTCCCATTGATTTGAAGTTAAATCAAGTGTTACGCTTGGATTTGAAGATCACTCGTTTGTTTCACCTGCATTTGAAGCTTTATCACTTATATCGCAAGTATAAGAAGCTAAATAATTTGTGTTGCCTGGATTTGATGCTAAGCCTTCTACTTCGCATTGATTTGAAGCTAAATCATGTGTTTCGCTTGGATTTGAGGCTAACTCGTTTGTTTCGCATGCAGCTGAAGCTAAATCATGTATATCACAAGTATTTGAAGCTAAACCATTTGTTTCGCATGGATTTGAAGGTAAATCTTCTACTTCCCATTGATTTGAAGTTAAATCATATGTTACGCTTGGATTTGAAGATCACTCGTTTGTTACGAATGCATTTGAAGCTTTATCACTTATATCGCAAGTATATGAAGCTAAATAATTTGTGTTGCATGGATTTGATGCTAAGCCTTCTACTTCGCATTGATTTGAAGCTAAATCATGTATTTCGCTTGGATTTGAAACTAACTCGTTTGTTTCGCATGCATCTGAAGCTAAATCATGTATATCACAAGTATTTGAAGCTAAACCATTTGTTTCGCATGGATTTGAAGGTAAATCTTCTACTTCCCATTGATTTGAAGTTAAATCAAGTGTTACGCTTGGATTTGAAGATCACTCGTTTTTCTCACCTGCATTTGAAGCTATATCACTTATATCGCAAGTATACGAAGCTAAATAATTTGTGTCGCATGGATTTGATGCTAAGCCTTCTACTTCGCATTGATTTGAAGCTAAATCATGTGTTTCGCTTGGATTTGAAGCTAACTCGTTTGTTTCGCATGCAGTTGAAGCTAAATCATGTATATCACAAGTATTTGAAGCTAAGCCATTTGTTTCGCATGGATTTGAACATAAATCTTCTACTTCCCATTGATTTGAAGTTAAATCATGTTTTACGCTTGGATTTGAAGTTCACTCGTTTGTTTCACCTGCATTTGAATCTATATCACTTATATCGCAAGTATACGAAGCTAAATAATTTGTGTCGCATGGATTTGATGCTAAGCCTTCTACTTCGCATTGATTTGAAGCTAAATCATGTGCTTCGCTTGGATTTGAAGCTAACTCGTTTGTTTCGCATGCAGTTGAAGCTAAATCATGTATATCACAAGTATTTGAAGCTAAGCCATTTGTTTCGCATGGATATGAAGGTAAATCTTCTACTTCCCATTGATTTGAAGTTAAATCATGTGTTACGCTTGGATTTGAAGATCACTCGTTTGTGTCACCTGCATTTGAAGCTATATCACTTATATCGCAAGTATACGAAGCTAAAAAATTTGTGTC
Source organism: Megalopta genalis (assembly GCF_051020955.1). Classification (NCBI taxonomy): domain Eukaryota; kingdom Metazoa; phylum Arthropoda; class Insecta; order Hymenoptera; family Halictidae; genus Megalopta; species Megalopta genalis. The sequence goes on along the minus strand of NW_027476381.1, from coordinate 213,174 downwards.
GCATGGATTTGATGCTAAGCCTTCTACTTCGCATTGATTTGAAGCTAAATCATGTGTTTCGCTTGGATTTGAAGCTAACTCGTTTGTTTCGCATGCAGTTGAAGCTAAATCATGTATATCACAAGTATTTGAAGCTAAGCCATTTGTTTCGCATGGATTTGAAGGTAAATCTTCTACTTCCCATTGATTTGAAGTTAAATCATGTGTTACGCTTGGATTTGAAGATCATTCGTTTGTTTCACCTGCATTTGAAGCTATATCACTTATATCGCAAGTATACGAAGCTATATAATTTGTGTCGCATGGATTTGATGCTAAGCCTTCTATTTCGCATTGATTTGAAGCTAAATCATGTGTTTCGCTTGGATTTGAAGCTAACTCGTTTGTTTCTCATGCAGTTGAAGCTAAATCATGTATATCACAAGTATTTGAAGCTAAACCATTTTTTTCGCATGGATTTGAAGGTAAATCTTCTGCTTCCCATTGATTTGAAGTTAAATCAAGTGTTACGCTTGGATTTGAAGATCACTCGTTTGTTTCACCTGCATTTGAAGCTTTATCACTTATATCGCAAGTATAAGAAGCTAAATAATTTGTGTTGCATGGATTTGATGCTAAGCCTTCTACATCGCATTGATTTGAAGCTAAATCATGTGTTTAGCTTGGATTTGAGGCTAACTCGTTTGTTTCGCATGCAAATGAAGCTAAGTCATGTATATCACAAGTATTTGAAGCTAAGCCATTTGTTTCGCATGGATTTGAAGGTAAATCTTCTACTTCCCATTGATTTGAAGTTTAATCATGTGTTACGCTTGAATTTGAAGATCACTCGTTTGTGTCACCTGCATTTGAAGGTATATCACTTAGATCGCAAGTATACGAAGCTAAATAATTTGTGTCGCATGGATTTGATGCTAAGCCTTCTACTTCGCATTGACTTGAAGCTAAGTCATGTGTTTCGCATGGATTTGAAGCTTTCTCGTTTGTTTCGCATGCAGCTGAAGATAAATCATGTATATCACAAGTATTTGAAGCTAAACCATTTGTTTCGCATGGATTTGAAGGTAAATCTTCTACTTCGCATTGATTTGAAGTTAAATCATGTGCTACGCTTGGATTTAAAGCTCACTCGTTTGTTTCGCCTGCATTTGAATCTTTATCACTTATATCGCAAGTATAAGAAGCTAAATAATTTCTGTTGCATGGATTTGACGCTAAGCCTTCTACTTCGCATTGATTTGAAGCTAAATCATGTGTTTCGCTTGGATTTGAAGCTAACTCGTTTGTTTCCCATGCAGCTGAACCTAAATCATGTATATCACAAGTATTTGAAGCTAAACCATTTGTTTCGCATGGATTTGAACGTAAATCTGCTACTTCCCTTTGATTTGAAGTTAAATCATGTGTTACGCTTGGATTTGAAGATCACTCGTTTGTTTCACCTGCATTTGAAGATATATCACTTATATCGCAAGTATACGAAGCTAAATAATTTGTGTCGCATGGATTTGATGCTAAGCCTTCTACTTCGCATTGATTTGAAGCTAAATCATGTGCTTCGCTTGGATTTGAAGCTAACTCGTTTGTTTCGCATGCAGTTGAAGCTAAATCATGTATATCACAAGTATTTGAAACTAAACCATTTGATTCGCATGGATTTGAAGGTAAATCTTCTACTTCCCATTGATTTGAAGTTAAATCATATGTTACGCTTGGATTTGAAGATCACTCGTTTGTTTCGAATGCATTTGAAGCTTTATCACTTATATCGCAAGTATATGAAGCTAAATAATTTGTGTTGCATGGATTTGATGCTAAGCCTTCTACTTCGCATTGATTTGAAGCTAAATCATGTATTTCGCTTGGATTTGAAACTAACTCGTTTGTTTCGCATGCATCTGAAGCTAAATCATGTATATAACAAGTATTTGAAGCTAAACCATTTGTTTCGCATGGATTTGAAGGTAAATCTTCTACTTCCCATTGATTTGAAGTTAAATCAAGTGTTACGCTTGGATTTGAAGATCACTCGTTTTTCTCACCTGCATTTGATGCTATATCACTTATATCGCAAGTATACGAAGCTAAATAATTTGTGTCGCATGGATTTGATGCTAAGCCTTCTATTTCGCATTGATTTGAAGCTAAATCATGTGTTTCGCTTGGATTTGAAGCTAACTCGTTTGTTTCACCTGCATTTGAAGCTATATCACTTATATCGCAAGTATACGAAGCTAAATAATTTGTGTCGCATGGATTTGATGCTAAGCCTTCTACTTCGCATTGATTTGAAGTTAAATCATGTGTTACGCTTGGATTTAAAGCTCACTCGTTTGTTTCGCCTGCATTTGAAGCTTTATCACTTATATCGCAAGTATAAGAAGCTAAATAATTTCTGTTGCATGGATTTAACGCTAAGCCTTCTACTTCGCATTGATTTGAAGCTAAATCATGTGTTTCGCTTGGATTTGAAGCTAACTCGTTTGTTTCGCATGCAGTTGAAGCTAAATCATGTATATCACAAGTATTTGAAGCTAAGACATTTGTTTCGCATGGATTTGAAGGTAAATCTTCTACTTCCCATTGATTTGAAGTTAAATCATGTGTTACGCTTGGATTTGAAGATCACTCGTTTGTTTCACCTGCATTTGAAGCTATATCACTTATATCGCAAGTATACGAAGCTAAATAATTTGTGTCGCATGGATTTGATGCTAAGCCTTCTATTTCGCATTGATTTGAAGCTAAATCATGTGTTTCGCTTGGATTTGAAGCTAACTCGTTTGTTTCTCATGCAGTTGAAGCTAAATCATGTATATCACAAGTATTTGAAGCTAAACCATTTTTTTCGCATGGATTTGAAGGTAAATCTTCTGCTTCCCATTGATTTGAAGTTAAATCAAGTGTTACGCTTGGATTTGAAGATCACTCGTTTGTTTCACCTGCATTTGAAGCTTTATCACTTATATCGCAAGTATAAGAAGCTAAATAATTTGTGTTGCATGGATTTGATGCTAAGCCTTCTACATCGCATTGATTTGAAGCTAAATCATGTGTTTAGCTTGGATTTGAGGCTAACTCGTTTGTTTCGCATGCAAATGAAGCTAAATCATGTATATCACAAGTATTTGAAGCTAAGCCATTTGTTTCGCATGGATTTGAAGGTAAATCTTCTACTTCCCATTGATTTGAAGTTTAATCATGTGTTACGCTTGAATTTGAAGATCACTCGTTTGTGTCACCTGCATTTGAAGGTATATCACTTATATCGCAAGTATACGAAGCTAAATAATTTGTGTCGCATGGATTTGATGCTAAGCCTTCTACTTCGCATTGATTTGAAGCTAAGTCATGTGTTTCGCTTGGATTTGAAGCTTTCTCGTTTGTTTCGCATGCAGCTGAAGATAAATCATGTATATCACAAGTATTTGAAGCTAAACCATTTGTTTCGCATGGATTTGAAGGTAAATCTTCTACTTCGCATTGATTTGAAGTTAAATCATGTGTTACGCTTGGATTTAAAGCTCACTCGTTTGTTTCGCCTGCATTTGAATCTTTATCACTTATATCGCAAGTATAAGAAGCTAAATAATTTCTGTTGCATGGATTTGACGCTAAGCCTTCTACTTCGCATTGATTTGAAGCTAAATCATGTGTTTCGCTTGGATTTGAAGCTAACTCGTTTGTTTCCCATGCAGCTGAACCTAAATCATGTATATCACAAGTATTTGAAGCTAAACCATTTGTTTCGCATGGATTTGAACGTAAATCTGCTACTTCCCTTTGATTTGAAGTTAAATCATGTGTTACGCTTGGATTTGAAGATCACTCGTTTGTTTCACCTGCATTTGAAGATATATCACTTATATCGCAAGTATACGAAGCTAAATAATTTGTGTCGCATGGATTTGATGCTAAGCCTTCTACTTCGCATTGATTTGAAGCTAAATCATGTGCTTCGCTTGGATTTGAAGCTAACTCGTTTGTTTCGCATGCAGTTGAAGCTAAATCATGTATATCACAAGTATTTGAAACTAAACCATTTGATTCGCATGGATTTGAAGGTAAATCTTCTACTTCCCATTGATTTGAAGTTAAATCATATGTTACGCTTGGATTTGAAGATCACTCGTTTGTTTCGAATGCATTTGAAGCTTTATCACTTATATCGCAAGTATATGAAGCTAAATAATTTGTGTTGCATGGATTTGATGCTAAGCCTTCTACTTCGCATTGATTTGAAGCTAAATCATGTATTTCGCTTGGATTTGAAACTAACTCGTTTGTTTCGCATGCATCTGAAGCTAAATCATGTATATAACAAGTATTTGAAGCTAAACCATTTGTTTCGCATGGATTTGAAGGTAAATCTTCTACTTCCCATTGATTTGAAGTTAAATCAAGTGTTACGCTTGGATTTGAAGATCACTCGTTTTTCTCACCTGCATTTGATGCTATATCACTTATATCGCAAGTATACGAAGCTAAATAATTTGTGTCGCATGGATTTGATGCTAAGCCTTCTATTTCGCATTGATTTGAAGCTAAATCATGTGTTTCGCTTGGATTTGAAGCTAACTCGTTTGTTTCACCTGCATTTGAAGCTATATCACTTATATCGCAAGTATACGAAGCTAAATAATTTGTGTCGCATGGATTTGATGCTAAGCCTTCTACTTCGCATTGATTTGAAGTTAAATCATGTGTTACGCTTGGATTTAAAGCTCACTCGTTTGTTTCGCCTGCATTTGAAGCTTTATCACTTATATCGCAAGTATAAGAAGCTAAATAATTTCTGTTGCATGGATTTGACGCTAAGCCTTCTACTTCGCATTGATTTGAAGCTAAATCATGTGTTTCGCTTGGATTTGAAGCTAACTCGTTTGTTTCCCATGCAGCTGAACCTAAATCATGTATATCACAAGTATTTGAAGCTAAACCATTTGTTTCGCATGGATTTGAACGTAAATCTGCTACTACCCTTTGATTTGAAGTTAAATCATGTGTTACGCTTGGATTTGAAGATCACTCGTTTGTTTCACCTGCATTTGAAGCTATATCACTTATATCGCAAGTATACGAAGCTAAATAATTTGTGTCGCATGGATTTGATGCTAAGCCTTCTACTTCGCATTGATTTGAAGCTAAATCATGTGCTTCGCTTGGATTTGAAGCTAACTCGTTTGTTTCGCATGCAGTTGAAGCTAAATCATGTATATCACAAGTATTTGAAACTAAACCATTTGTTTCGCATGGATTTGAAGGTAAATCTTCTACTTCCCATTGATTTGAAGTTAAATCATATGTTACGCTTGGATTTGAAGATCACTCGTTTGTTTCGAATGCATTTGAAGCTTTATCACTTATATCGCAAGTATATGAAGCTAAATAATTTGTGTTGCATGGATTTGATGCTAAGCCTTCTACTTCGCATTGATTTGAAGCTAAATCATGTATTTCGCTTGGATTTGAAACTAACTCGTTTGTTTCGCATGCATCTGAAGCTAAATCATGTATATCACAAGTATTTGAAGCTAAACCATTTGTTTCGCATGGATTTGAAGGTAAATCTTCTACTTCCCATTGATTTGAAGTTAAATCAAGTGTTACGCTTGGATTTGAAGATCACTCGTTTTTCTCACCTGCATTTGAAGCTATATCACTTATATCGCAAGTATACGAAGCTAAATAATTTGTGTCGCATGGATTTGATGCTAAGCCTTCTATTTCGCATTGATTTGAAGCTAAATCATGTGTTTCGCTTGGATTTGAAGCTAACTCGTTTGTTTCACCTGCATTTGAAGCTATATCACTTATATCGCAAGTATACGAAGCTAAATAATTTGTGTCGCATGGATTTGATGCTAAGCCTTCTACTTCGCATTGATTTGAAGTTAAATCATGTGTTACGCTTGGATTTAAAGCTCACTCGTTTGTTTCGCCTGCATTTGAAGCTTTATCACTTATATCGCAAGTATAAGAAGCTAAATAATTTCTGTTGCATGGATTTGACGCTAAGCCATCTACTTCGCATTGATTTGAAGCTAAATCATGTGTTTCGCTTGGATTTGAAGCTAACTCGTTTGTTTCCCATGCAGCTGAACCTAAATCATGTATATCACAAGTATTTGAAGCTAAACCATTTGTTTCGCATGGATTTGAACGTAAATCTGCTACTACCCTTTGATTTGAAGTTAAATCATGTGTTACGCTTGGATTTGAAGATCACTCGTTTGTTTCACCTGCATTTGAAGCTATATCACTTATATCGCAAGTATACGAAGCTAAATAATTTGTGTCGCATGGATTTGATGCTAAGCCTTCTACTTCGCATTGATTTGAAGCTAAATCATGTGCTTCGCTTGGATTTGAAGCTAACTCGTTTGTTTCGCATGCAGTTGAAGCTAAATCATGTATATGACAAGTATTTGAAGCTAAACCATTTTTTTCGCATGGATTTTAAGGTAAATCTTCTGCTTCCCATTGATTTGAAGTTAAATCAAGTGTTACGCTTGGATTTGAAGATCACTCGTTTGTTTCACCTGCATTTGAAGCTTTATCACTTATATCGCAAGTATAAGAAGCTAAATAATTTGTGTTGCATGGATTTGATGCTAAGCCTTCTACATCGCATTGATTTGAAGCTAAATCATGTGTTTAGCTTGGATTTGAGGCTAACTCGTTTGTTTCGCATGCAGCTGAAGCTAAATCATGTATATCACAAGTATTAGAAGCTAAGCCATTTGTTTCGCATGGATTTGAAGGTAAATCTTCTACTTCCCATTGATTTGAAGTTTAATCATGTGTTACGCTTGGATTTGAAGATCACTCGTTTGTGTCACCTGCATTTGAAGGTATATCACTTATATCGCAAGTATACGAAGCTAAATAATTTGTGTCGCATGGATTTGATGCTAAGCCTTCTACTTCGCATTGATTTGAAGCTAAGTCATGTGTTTCGCTTGGATTTGAAGCTTACTCGTTTGTTTCGCATGCAGCTGAAGCTAAATCATGTATATCACAAGTATTTGAAGCTAAACCATTTGTTTCGCATGGATTTGAAGGTAAATCTTCTACTTCGCATTGATTTGAAGTTAAATCATGTGTTACGCTTGGATTTAAAGCTCACTCGTTTGTTTCGCCTGCATTTGAAGCTTTATCACTTATATCGCAAGTATAAGAAGCTAAATAATTTCTGTTGCATGGATTTGACGCTAAGCCTTCTACTTCGCATTGATTTGAAGCTAAATCATGTGTTTCGCTTGGATTTGAAGCTAACTCGTTTGTTTCCCATGCAGCTGAACCTAAATCATGTATATCACAAGTATTTGAAGCTAAACCTTTTTTTTCGCATGGATTTGAACGTAAATCTGCTACTTCCCTTTGATTTGAAGTTAAATCATGTGTTACGCTTGGATTTGAAGATCACTCGTTTGTTTCACCTGCATTTGAAGATATATCACTTATATCGCAAGTATACGATGCTAAATAATTTGTGTCGCATGGATTTGATGCTAAGCCTTCTACTTCGCATTGATTTGAAGCTAAATCATGTGCTTCGCTTGGATTTGAAGCTAACTCGTTTGTTTCGCATGCAGTTGAAGCTAAATCATGTATATCACAAATATTTGAAACTAAACCATTTGTTTCGCATGGATTTGAAGGTAAATCTTCTACTTCCCATTGATTTGAAGTTAAATCATATGTTACGCTTGGATTTGAAGATCACTCGTTTGTTTCGAATGCATTTGAAGCTTTATCACTTATATCGCAAGTATATGAAGCTAAATAATTTGTGTTGCATGGATTTGATGCTAAGCCTTCTACTTCGCATTGATTTGAAGCTAAACCATTTGTTTCGCATGGATTTGAAGGTAAATCTTCTACTTCCCATTGATTTGAAGTTAAATCATGTATATCACAAGTATTTGAAGCTAAACCATTTGTTTCGCATGGATTTGAAGGTAAATCTTCTACTTCCCATTGATTTGAAGTTAAATCAAGTGTTACGCTTGGATTTGAAGATCACTCGTTTTTCTCACCTGCATTTGAAGCTATATCACTTATATCGCAAGTATACGAAGCTAAATAATTTGTGTCGCATGGATTTGATGCTAAGCCTTCTATTTCGCATTGATTTGAAGCTAAATCATGTGTTTCGCTTGGATTTGAAGCTAACTCGTTTGTTTCACCTGCATTTGAAGCTATATCACTTATATCGCAAGTATACGAAGCTAAATAATTTGTGTCGCATGGATTTGATGCTAAGCCTTCTACTTCGCATTGATTTGAAGTTAAATCATGTGTTACGCTTGGATTTAAAGCTCACTCGTTTGTTTCGCCTGCATTTGAAGCTTTATCACTTATATCGCAAGTATAAGAAGCTATATAATTTCTGTTGCATGGATTTGACGCTAAGCCTTCTACTTCGCATTGATTTGAAGCTAAATCATGTGCTTCGCTTGGATTTGAAGCTAACTCGTTTGTTTCGCATGCAGTTGAAGCTAAATCATGTATATGACAAGTATTTGAAGCTAAGCCATTTGTTTCGCATGGATTTGAAGGTAAATCCTTCTACTTCCCATTGATTTGAAGTTAAATCAAGTGTTACGCTTGGATTTGGAGATCACTCGCTTGTTTCACCTGCATTTGAAGCTTTATCACTTATATCGCAAGTATAAGAAGCTAAATAATTTGTGTTGCATGGATTTGATGCTAAGCCTTCTACTTCGCATTGATTTGAAGCTAAATCATGTCTTTCGCTTGGATTTGAAGCTAACTCGTTAGTTTCGCATGCACATGAAACTAAATCATGTATATCACAAGTATTTGAAGCTAAACCATTTGTTTCGCATGGATTTGATGCTAAGCCTTCTATTTCGCATTGGTTTGAAGCTAAATCATGTGTTTCGCTTGGATTTGAAGCTAACTCGTTTGTTTCGCATGCAGTTGAAGCTAAATCATGTATATCAAAGGTATTTGAAGCTAAACCATTTGTTTCGCATGGATTTGAAGGTAAATCTTCTACTTTGCATTGATTTGAAGTTAAATCAAGTGTTACGCTTGGATTTGGAGATCACTCGTTTGTTTCACCTGCATTTGAAGCTTTATCACTTATATCGCAAGTATAAGAAGCTAAATAATTTGTGTTGCATGGATTTGATGCTAAGCCTTCTACTTCGCATTGATTTGAAGCTAAATCATGTGTTTCGCTTGGATTTGAGGCTAACTCGTTTGTTTCGCATGCAGTTGAAGCTAAATGATGTATATCACAAGTATTTGAAGCTAAGCCATTTGTTTCGCATGGATTTGAAGGTAAATCTTCTACTTCCCATTGATTTGAAGTTAAATCATGTGTTACGCTTGGATTTGAAGATCACTCGTTTGTTTCGAATGCATTTGAAGCTATATCACTTATATCGCAAGAATACGAAGCTAAATAATTTGTGTCGCATGGATTTGATGCTAAGCCTTCTATTTCGCATTGATTTGAAGCTAAATCATGTGTCTCGCTTGGATTTGAAGCTAACTCCTTTGTTTCCCATGCAGCTGAAGCTAAATGATGTATATCACAAGTATTTGAAGCTAAACCATTTGTTTCGCATGGATTTGAACGTAAATCTGTTACTACCCTTTGATTTGAAGTTAAATCATGTGTTACGCTTGGGTTTGAAGATCACTCGTTTTTTTCACCTGCATTTGAAGCTATATCACTTATATCGCAAGTATACGAAGCTAAATAATTTGTGTCGCATGGATTTGATGCTAAGCCTTATATTTCGCATTGATTTGAAGCTCAATCATGTGTTTCGCTTGGATTTGAAGCTAACTCGTTTGTTTCGCATGCAGTTGAAGCTGAATCATGTATATCACAAGTATTTGAAGCTAAACCATTTCCTTCGCATGGATTTGAAGGTAAATCTTCTACTTCCCATTGATTTGAAGCTAAACCATTTCTTTCGCATGGATTTGAAGGTAAATCTTCTACTTCCCATTGATTTGAAGTTAAATCAAGTGTTACGCTTGGATTTGAAGATCACTCGTTAGTTTCACCTGCATTTGAAGCGTTATCACTTATATCGCAAGTACAAGAAGCTAAATAATTTGTGTTGCATGGATTTGATGCTAAGCCTCCTATTTCGCATTGACTTGAAGCTAAATTATGTGTTTCGCTTGGATTTGAGGCTTACTCGTTTGCTTCGCATGCAGCTGAAGCTAAATCATGTATATCACAAGTATTTGAAGCTAAACCATTTGTTTCGCATGGATTTGAAGGTAAATCTTCTACTTCGCATTGATTTGAAGTTAAATCATGTGTTATGCTTGGATTTAAAGCTCACTCGTTTGTTTCGCTTGCATTTGGAGCTTTATCACATATATCGCAAGTATAAGAAGCTAAATAATTTGTGTTGCATGGATTTGATGCTAAGCCTTCTACTTCGCATTGATTTGAAGCTAAATCATGTGTTTCGCTTGGATGTGAAGCTAACTCGTTAGTTTCGCATGCAGATGAAACTAAATCATGTATATCACAAGTATTTGAAGCTAAACCATTTGTTTCGCATGGATTTGATGCTAAGCCTTCTATTTCGCATTCATTTGAAGCTAAATCATGTGTTTCGCTTGGATTTGAAGCTAACTCGTTTGTTTCGCATGCAGTTGAAGCTAAATCATGTATATCACAAGTATTTGAAGCTAAACCATTTGTTTCGTTTGGATTTGAAGGTAAATCTTCTACTTCCCATTGATTTGAAGTTAAATCAAGTGTTACGCTTGGATTTGAAGATCACTCGTTTTTCTCACCTGCATTTGAAGCTATATCACTTATATCGCAAGTATACGAAGCTAAATAATTTGTGTCGCATGGATTTGATGCTAAGCCTTCTATTTCGCATTGATTTGAAGCTAAATCATGTGTTTCGCTTGGATTTGAAGCTAACTCGTTTGTTTCACCTGCATTTGAAGCTATATCACTTATATCGCAAGTATACGAAGCTAAATAATTTGTGTCGCATGGATTTGATGCTAAGCCTTCTACTTCGCATTGATTTGAAGTTAAATCATGTGTTACGCTTGGATTTAAAGCTCACTCGTTTGTTTCGCCTGCATTTGAAGCTTTATCACTTATATCGCAAGTATAAGAAGCTATATAATTTCTGTTGCATGGATTTGACGCTAAGCCTTCTACTTCGCATTGATTTGAAGCTAAATCATGTGCTTCGCTTGGATTTGAAGCTAACTCGTTTGTTTCGCATGCAGTTGAAGCTAAATCATGTATATGACAAGTATTTGAAGCTAAGCCATTTGTTTCGCATGGATTTGAAGGTAAATCCTTCTACTTCCCATTGATTTGAAGTTAAATCAAGTGTTACGCTTGGATTTGGAGATCACTCGTTTGTTTCACCTGCATTTGAAGCTTTATCACTTATATCGCAAGTATAAGAAGCTAAATAATTTGTGTTGCATGGATTTGATGCTAAGCCTTCTACTTCGCATTGATTTGAAGCTAAATCATGTCTTTCGCTTGGATTTGAAGCTAACTCGTTAGTTTCGCATGCAGATGAAACTAAATCATGTATATCACAAGTATTTGAAGCTAAACCATTTGTTTCGCATGGATTTGATGCTAAGCCTTCTATTTCGCATTGGTTTGAAGCTAAATCATGTGTTTCGCTTGGATTTGAAGCTAACTCGTTTGTTTCGCATGCAGTTGAAGCTAAATCATGTATATCAAAGGTATTTGAAGCTAAACCATTTGTTTCGCATGGATTTGAAGGTAAATCTTCTACTTTGCATTGATTTGAAGTTAAATCAAGTGTTACGCTTGGATTTGGAGATCACTCGTTTGTTTCACCTGCATTTGAAGCTTTATCACTTATATCGCAAGTATAAGAAGCTAAATAATTTGTGTTTCATGGATTTGATGCTAAGCCTTCTACTTCGCATTGATTTGAAGCTAAATCATGTGTTTCGCTTGGATTTGAGGCTAACTCGTTTGTTTCGCATGCAGTTGAAGCTAAATGATGTATATCACAAGTATTTGAAGCTAAGCCATTTGTTTCGCATGGATTTGAAGGTAAATCTTCTACTTCCCATTGATTTGAAGTTAAATCATGTGTTACGCTTGGATTTGAAGATCACTCGTTTGTTTCGAATGCATTTGAAGCTATATCACTTATATCGCAAGAATACGAAGCTAAATAATTTGTGTCGCATGGATTTGATGCTAAGCCTTCTATTTCGCATTGATTTGAAGCTAAATCATGTGTCTCGCTTGGATTTGAAGCTAACTCCTTTGTTTCCCATGCAGCTGAAGCTAAATGATGTATATCACAAGTATTTGAAGCTAAACCATTTGTTTCGCATGGATTTGAACGTAAATCTGTTACTACCCTTTGATTTGAAGTTAAATCATGTGTTACGCTTGGGTTTGAAGATCACTCGTTTTTTTCACCTGCATTTGAAGCTATATCACTTATATCGCAAGTATACGAAGCTAAATAATTTGTGTCGCATGGATTTGATGCTAAGCCTTATATTTCGCATTGATTTGAAGCTCAATCATGTGTTTCGCTTGGATTTGAAGCTAACTCGTTTGTTTCGCATGCAGTTGAAGCTGAATCATGTATATCACAAGTATTTGAAGCTAAACCATTTCCTTCGCATGGATTTGAAGGTAAATCTTCTACTTCCCATTGATTTGAAGCTAAACCATTTCTTTCGCATGGATTTGAAGGTAAATCTTCTACTTCCCATTGATTTGAAGTTAAATCAAGTGTTACGCTTGGATTTGAAGATCACTCGTTAGTTTCACCTGCATTTGAAGCGTTATCACTTATACCGCAAGTACAAGAAGCTAAATAATTTGTGTTGCATGGATTTGATGCTAAGCCTCCTATTTCGCATTGACTTGAAGCTAAATTATGTGTTTCGCTTGGATTTGAGGCTTACTCGTTTGTTTCGCATGCAGCTGAAGCTAAATCATGTATATCACAAGTATTTGAAGCTAAACCATTTGTTTCGCATGGATTTGAAGGTAAATCTTCTACTTCGCATTGATTTGAAGTTAAATCATGTGTTATGCTTGGATTTAAAGCTCACTCGTTTGTTTCGCTTGCATTTGGAGCTTTATCACATATATCGCAAGTATAAGAAGCTAAATAATTTGTGTTGCATGGATTTGATGCTAAGCCTTCTACTTCGCATTGATTTGAAGCTAAATCATGTGTTTCGCTTGGATGTGAAGCTAACTCGTTAGTTTCGCATGCAGATGAAACTAAATCATGTATATCACAAGTATTTGAAGCTAAACCATTTGTTTCGCATGGATTTGATGCTAAGCCTTCTATTTCGCATTCATTTGAAGCTAAATCATGTGTTTCGCTTGGATTTGAAGCTAACTCGTTTGTTTCGCATGCAGTTGAAGCTAAATCATGTATATCACAAGTATTTGAAGCTAAACCATTTGTTTCGCATGGATTTGAATGTAAATCTTCTACTTCCCATTGATTTGAAGTTAAATCATGTGTTACGCTTGGATTTGAAGATCACTCATTTGTTTCACCTGCATTTGAAGCTATATCACTTATATCGCAAGTATACGAAGCTAAATAATTTGTGTCGCATGGATTTGATGCTAAGCCTTCTATTTCGCATTGATTTGATGCTAAATCATGTGTTTCGCTTGGATTTGAAGCTAACTCGTTTGTTTCGCATGCAGTTGAAGCTAAATCATGTATATCAAAGGTATTTGAAGCTAAACCATTTGTTTCGCATGGATTTGAAGGTAAATCTTCTACTTTGCATTGATTTGAAGTTAAATCAAGTGTTACGCTTGGATTTGGAGATCACTCGTTTGTTTCACCTGCATTTGAAGCTTTATCACTTATATCGCAAGTATAAGAAGCTAAATAATTTGTGTTGCATGGATTTGATGCTAAGCCTTCTACTACGCATTGATTTGAAGCTAAATCATGTGTTTCACTTGGATTTGAGGCTAACTCGTTTGTTTCGCATGCAGTTGAAGCTAAATGATGTATATCACAAGTATTTGAAGCTAAGCCATTTGTTTCGCATGGATTTGAAGGTAAATCTTCTACTTCCCATTGATTTGAAGTTAAATCATGTGTTACGCTTGGATTTGAAGATCACTCGATTGTTTCACCTGCATTTGAAGCTATATCACTTATATCGCAAGTATACGAAGCTAAATAATTTGTGTCGCATGGATTTGATGCTAAGCCTTCTACTTCGCATTGATTTGAAGCTAAATCATGTGCTTCGCTTGGATTTGAAGCTAACTCGTTTGTTTCGCATGCAGTTGAAGCTAAATCATGTATATCACAAGTATTTGAAGCTAAACCATTTTTTTCGCATGGATTTGAAGGTAAATCTTCTGCTTCCCATTGATTTGAAGTTAAATCAAGTGTTACGCTTGGATTTGGAGATCACTCGTTTGTTTCACCTGCATTTGAAGCTTTATCACTTATATCGCAAGTATACGAAGCTAAATAATTTGTGTCGCATGGATTTGAAGGTAAATCTTCTACTTCGCATTGATTTGAAGCTAAATCATGTGTTTAGCTTGGATTTGAGGCTAACTCGTTTGTTTCGCATGCAGATGAAACTAAATCATGTATATCACAAGTATTTGAAGCTAAACCATTTGTTTCGCATGGATTTGATGCTAAGCCTTCTATTTCGCATTCATTTGAAGCTAAATCATGTGTTTCGCTTGGATTTGAAGCTAACTCGTTTGTTTCGCATGCAGTTGAAGCTAAATCATGTATATCACAAGTATTTGAAGCTAAGCCATTTGTTTCGCATGGATTTGAAGGTAAATCTTCTACTTCCCATTGATTTGAAGTTAAATCATGTGTTACGCTTGGATTTGAAGACCACTCGTTTGTTTCACTTGCATTTGAAGCTATATCACTTATATCGCAAGTATACGAAGCTAAATAATTTGTGTCGCATGGATTTGATGCTAAGCCTTCTACTTCGCATTGATTTGAAGCTAAATCATGTGCTTCGCTTGGATTTGAAGCTAACTCGTTTGTTTCGCATGCAGTTGAAGCTAAATCATGTATATCACAAGTATTTGAAGCTAAGCCATTTGTTTCGCATGGATTTGAAGGTAAATCTTCTACTTCCCATTGATTTGAAGTTAAATCATGTGTTACGCTTGGATTTGAAGATCACTCGCTTGATTCACCTGCATTTGAAGCTATATCACTTATATCGCAAGTATAAGAAGCTAAATAATTTCTGTTGCATGGATTTGACGCTAAGCCTTCTACTTCGCATTGATTTGAAGCTAAATCATGTGTTTCGCTTGGATTTGAAGCTAACTCGTTTGTTTCCCATGCAGCTGAACCTAAATCATGTATATCACAAGTATTTGAAGCTAAACCATTTGTTTCGCATGGATTTGAACGTAAATCTGCTACTTCCCTTTGATTTGAAGTTAAATCATGTGTTACGCTTGGATTTGAAGATCACTCGTTCGTTTCACCTGCATTTGAAGATATATCACTTATATCGCAAGTATACGATGCTAAATAATTTGTGTCGCATGGATTTGATGCTAAGCCTTCTACTTCGCATTGATTTGAAGCTAAATCATGTGCTTCGCTTGGATTTGAAGCTAACTCGTTTGTTTCGCATGCAGTTGAAGCTAAATCATGTATATCACAAATATTTGAAACTAAACCATTTGTTTCGCATGGATTTGAAGGTAAATCTTCTACTTCCCATTGATTTGAAGTTAAATCATATGTTACGCTTGGATTTGAAGATCACTCGTTTGTTTCGAATGCATTTGAAGCTTTATCACTTATATCGCAAGTATATGAAGCTAAATAATTTGTGTTGCATGGATTTGATGCTAAGCCTTCTACTTCGCATTGATTTGAAGCTAAATCATGTATTTCGCTTGGATTTGAAACTAACTCGTTTGTTTCGCATGCATCTGAAGCTAAATCATGTATATCACAAGTATTTGAAGCTAAACCATTTGTTTCGCATGGATTTGAAGGTAAATCTTCTACTTCCCATTGATTTGAAGTTAAATCAAGTGTTACGCTTGGATTTGAAGATCACTCGTTTTTCTCACCTGCATTTGAAGCTATATCACTTATATCGCAAGTATACGAAGCTAAATAATTTGTGTCGCATGGATTTGATGCTAAGCCTTCTATTTCGCATTGATTTGAAGCTAAATCATGTGTTTCGCTTGGATTTGAAGCTAACTCGTTTGTTTCACCTGCATTTGAAGCTATATCACTTATATCGCAAGTATACGAAGCTAAATAATTTGTGTCGCATGGATTTGATGCTAAGCCTTCTACTTCGCATTGATTTGAAGTTAAATCATGTGTTACGCTTGGATTTAAAGCTCACTCGTTAGTTTCACCTGCATTTGAAGCGTTATCACTTATATCGCAAGTACAAGAAGCTAAATAATTTGTGTTGCATGGATTTGATGCTAAGCCTCCTATTTCGCATTGACTTGAAGCTAAATTATGTGTTTCGCTTGGATTTGAGGCTTACTCGTTTGTTTCGCATGCAGCTGAAGCTAAATCATGTATATCACAAGTATTTGAAGCTAAACCATTTGTTTCGCATGGATTTGAAGGTAAATCTTCTACTTCGCATTGATTTGAAGTTAAATCATGTGTTATGCTTGGATTTAAAGCTCACTCGTTTGTTTCGCTTGCATTTGGAGCTTTATCACATATATCGCAAGTATAAGAAGCTAAATAATTTGTGTTGCATGGATTTGATGCTAAGCCTCCTACTTCGCATTGATTTGAAGCTAAATCATGTGTTTCGCTTGGATGTGAAGCTAACTCGTTAGTTTCGCATGCAGATGAAACTAAATCATGTATATCACAAGTATTTGAAGCTAAACCATTTGTTTCGCATGGATTTGATGCTAAGCCTTCTATTTCGCATTCATTTGAAGCTAAATCATGTGTTTCGCTTGGATTTGAAGCTAACTCGTTTGTTTCGCATGCAGTTGAAGCTAAATCATGTATATCACAAGTATTTGAAGCTAAACCATTTGTTTCGCATGGATTTGAATGTAAATCTTCTACTTCCCATTGATTTGAAGTTAAATCATGTGTTACGCTTGGATTTGAAGATCACTCATTTGTTTCACCTGCATTTGAAGCTATATCACTTATATCGCAAGTATACGAAGCTAAATAATTTGTGTCGCATGGATTTGATGCTAAGCCTTCTATTTCGCATTGATTTGATGCTAAATCATGTGTTTCGCTTGGATTTGAAGCTAACTCGTTTGTTTCGCATGCAGTTGAAGCTAAATCATGTATATCAAAGGTATTTGAAGCTAAACCATTTGTTTCGCATGGATTTGAAGGTAAATCTTCTACTTTGCATTGATTTGAAGTTAAATCAAGTGTTACGCTTGGATTTGGAGATCACTCGTTTGTTTCACCTGCATTTGAAGCTTTATCACTTATATCGCAAGTATAAGAAGCTAAATAATTTGTGTTGCATGGATTTGATGCTAAGCCTTCTACTACGCATTGATTTGAAGCTAAATCATGTGTTTCGCTTGGATTTGAGGCTAACTCGTTTGTTTCGCATGCAGTTGAAGCTAAATGATGTATATCACAAGTATTTGAAGCTAAGCCATTTGTTTCGCATGGATTTGAAGGTAAATCTTCTACTTCCCATTGATTTGAAGTTAAATCATGTGTTACGCTTGGATTTGAAGATCACTCGATTGTTTCACCTGCATTTGAAGCTATATCACTTATATCGCAAGTATACGAAGCTAAATAATTTGTGTCGCATGGATTTGATGCTAAGCCTTCTACTTCGCATTGATTTGAAGCTAAATCATGTGCTTCGCTTGGATTTGAAGCTAACTCGTTTGTTTCGCATGCAGTTGAAGCTAAATCATGTATATCACAAGTATTTGAAGCTAAACCATTTTTTTCGCATGGATTTGAAGGTAAATCTTCTGCTTCCCATTGATTTGAAGTTAAATCAAGTGTTACGCTTGGATTTGGAGATCACTCGTTTGTTTCACCTGCATTTGAAGCTTTATCACTTATATCGCAAGTATACGAAGCTAAATAATTTGTGTCGCATGGACTTGAAGGTAAATCTTCTACTTCGCATTGATTTGAAGCTAAATCATGTGTTTAGCTTGGATTTGAGGCTAACTCGTTTGTTTCGCATGCAGATGAAACTAAATCATGTATATCACAAGTATTTGAAGCTAAACCATTTGTTTCGCATGGATTTGATGCTAAGCCTTCTATTTCGCATTCATTTGAAGCTAAATCATGTGTTTCGCTTGGATTTGAAGCTAACTCGTTTGTTTCGCATGCAGTTGAAGCTAAATCATGTATATCACAAGTATTTGAAGCTAAACCATTTGTTTCGCATGGATTTGAATGTAAATCTTCTACTTCCCATTGATTTGAAGTTAAATCATGTGTTACGCTTGGATTTGAAGATCACTCATTTGTTTCACCTGCATTTGAAGCTATATCACTTATATCGCAAGTATACGAAGCTAAATAATTTGTGTCGCATGGATTTGATGCTAAGCCTTCTATTTCGCATTGATTTGATGCTAAATCATGTGTTTCGCTTGGATTTGAAGCTAACTCGTTTGTTTCGCATGCAGTTGAAGCTAAATCATGTATATCAAAGGTATTTGAAGCTAAACCATTTGTTTCGCATGGATTTGAAGGTAAATCTTCTACTTTGCATTGATTTGAAGTTAAATCATGTGTTACGCTTGGATTTAAAGCTCACTCGTTTGTTTCGCCTGCATTTGAATTTTTATCACTTATATCGCAAGTATAAGAAGCTAAATAATTTCTGTTGCATGGATTTGACGCTAAGCCTTCTACTTCGCATTGATTTGAAGCTAAATCATGTGTTTCGCTTGGATTTGAAGCTAACTCGTTTGTTTCCCATGCAGCTGAACCTAAATCATGTATATCACAAGTATTTGAAGCTAAACCATTTGTTTCGCATGGATTTGAACGTAAATCTGCTACTTCCCTTTGATTTGAAGTTAAATCATGTGTTACGCTTGGATTTGAAGATCACTCGTTTGTTTCACCTGCATTTGAAGATATATCACTTATATCGCAAGTATACGATGCTAAATAATTTGTGTCGCATGGATTTGATGCTAAGCCTTCTACTTCGCATTGATTTGAAGCTAAATCATGTGCTTCGCTTGGATTTGAAGCTAACTCGTTTGTTTCGCATGCAGTTGAAGCTAAATCATGTATATCACAAATATTTGAAACTAAACCATTTGTTTCGCATGGATTTGAAGGTAAATCTTCTACTTCCCATTGATTTGAAGTTAAATCATATGTTACGCTTGGATTTGAAGATCACTCGTTTGTTTCGAATGCATTTGAAGCTTTATCACTTATATCGCAAGTATATGAAGCTAAATAATTTGTGTTGCATGGATTTGATGCTAAGCCTTCTACTTCGCATTGATTTGAAGCTAAATCATGTATTTCGCTTGGATTTGAAACTAACTCGTTTGTTTCGCATGCATCTGAAGCTAAATCATGTATATCACAAGTATTTGAAGCTAAACCATTTGTTTCGCATGGATTTGAAGGTAAATCTTCTACTTCCCATTGATTTGAAGTTAAATCAAGTGTTACGCTTGGATTTGAAGATCACTCGTTTTTCTCACCTGCATTTGAAGCTATATCACTTATATCGCAAGTATACGAAGCTAAATAATTTGTGTCGCATGGATTTGATGCTAAGCCTTCTATTTCGCATTGATTTGAAGCTAAATCATGTGTTTCGCTTGGATTTGAAGCTAACTCGTTTGTTTCACCTGCATTTGAAGCTATATCACTTATATCGCAAGTATAAGAAGCTAAATAATTTGTGTCGCATGGATTTGATGCTAAGCCTTCTACTTCGCATTGATTTGAAGTTAAATCATGTGTTACGCTTGGATTTAAAGCTCACTCGTTTGTTTCGCCTGCATTTGAAGCTTTATCACTTATATCGCAAGTATAAGAAGCTATATAATTTCTGTTGCATGGATTTGACGCTAAGCCTTCTACTTCGCATTGATTTGAAGCTAAATCATGTGCTTCGCTTGGATTTGAAGCTAACTCGTTTGTTTCGCATGCAGTTGAAGCTAAATCATGTATATGACAAGTATTTGAAGCTAAGCCATTTGTTTCGCATGGATTTGAAGGTAAATCCTTCTACTTCCCATTGATTTGAAGTTAAATCAAGTGTTACGCTTGGATTTGGAGATCACTCGTTTGTTTCACCTGCATTTGAAGCTTTATCACTTATATCGCAAGTATAAGAAGCTAAATAATTTGTGTTGCATGGATTTGATGCTAAGCCTTCTACTTCGCATTGATTTGAAGCTAAATCATGTCTTTCGCTTGGATTTGAAGCTAACTCGTTAGTTTCGCATGCAGATGAAACTAAATCATGTATATCACAAGTATTTGAAGCTAAACCATTTGTTTCGCATGGATTTGATGCTAAGCCTTCTATTTCGCATTGGTTTGAAGCTAAATCATGTGTTTCGCTTGGATTTGAAGCTAACTCGTTTGTTTCGCATGCAGTTGAAGCTAAATCATGTATATCAAAGGTATTTGAAGCTAAACCATTTGTTTCGCATGGATTTGAAGGTAAATCTTCTACTTTGCATTGATTTGAAGTTAAATCAAGTGTTACGCTTGGATTTGGAGATCACTCGTTTGTTTCACCTGCATTTGAAGCTTTATCACTTATATCGCAAGTATAAGAAGCTAAATAATTTGTGTTGCATGGATTTGATGCTAAGCCTTCTACTTCGCATTGATTTGAAGCTAAATCATGTGTTTCGCTTGGATTTGAGGCTAACTCGTTTGTTTCGCATGCAGTTGAAGCTAAATGATGTATATCACAAGTATTTGAAGCTAAGCCATTTGTTTCGCATGGATTTGAAGGTAAATCTTCTACTTCCCATTGATTTGAAGTTAAATCATGTGTTACGCTTGGATTTGAAGATCACTCGTTTGTTTCGAATGCATTTGAAGCTATATCACTTATATCGCAAGAATACGAAGCTAAATAATTTGTGTCGCATGGATTTGATGCTAAGCCTTCTATTTCGCATTGATTTGAAGCTAAATCATGTGTCTCGCTTGGATTTGAAGCTAACTCCTTTGTTTCCCATGCAGCTGAAGCTAAATGATGTATATCACAAGTATTTGAAGCTAAACCATTTGTTTCGCATGGATTTGAACGTAAATCTGTTACTACCCTTTGATTTGAAGTTAAATCATGTGTTACGCTTGGGTTTGAAGATCACTCGTTTTTTTCACCTGCATTTGAAGCTATATCACTTATATCGCAAGTATACGAAGCTAAATAATTTGTGTCGCATGGATTTGATGCTAAGCCTTATATTTCGCATTGATTTGAAGCTCAATCATGTGTTTCGCTTGGATTTGAAGCTAACTCGTTTGTTTCGCATGCAGTTGAAGCTGAATCATGTATATCACAAGTATTTGAAGCTAAACCATTTCCTTCGCATGGATTTGAAGGTAAATCTTCTACTTCCCATTGATTTGAAGCTAAACCATTTCTTTCGCATGGATTTGAAGGTAAATCTTCTACTTCCCATTGATTTGAAGTTAAATCAAGTGTTACGCTTGGATTTGAAGATCACTCGTTAGTTTCACCTGCATTTGAAGCGTTATCACTTATATCGCAAGTACAAGAAGCTAAATAATTTGTGTTGCATGGATTTGATGCTAAGCCTCCTATTTCGCATTGACTTGAAGCTAAATTATGTGTTTCGCTTGGATTTGAGGCTTACTCGTTTGTTTCGCATGCAGCTGAAGCTAAATCATGTATATCACAAGTATTTGAAGCTAAACCATTTGTTTCGCATGGATTGGAAGGTAAATCTTCTACTTCGCATTGATTTGAAGTTAAATCATGTGTTATGCTTGGATTTAAAGCTCACTCGTTTGTTTCGCTTGCATTTGGAGCTTTATCACATATATCGCAAGTATAAGAAGCTAAATAATTTGTGTTGCATGGATTTGATGCTAAGCCTTCTACTTCGCATTGATTTGAAGCTAAATCATGTGTTTCGCTTGGATGTGAAGCTAACTCGTTAGTTTCGCATGCAGATGAAACTAAATCATGTATATCACAAGTATTTGAAGCTAAACCATTTGTTTCGCATGGATTTGATGCTAAGCCTTCTATTTCGCATTCATTTGAAGCTAAATCATGTGTTTCGCTTGGATTTGAAGCTAACTCGTTTGTTTCGCATGCAGTTGAAGCTAAATCATGTATATCACAAGTATTTGAAGCTAAACCATTTGTTTCGCATGGATTTGAATGTAAATCTTCTACTTCCCATTGATTTGAAGTTAAATCATGTGTTACGCTTGGATTTGAAGATCACTCATTTGTTTCACCTGCATTTGAAGCTATATCACTTATATCGCAAGTATACGAAGCTAAATAATTTGTGTCGCATGGATTTGATGCTAAGCCTTCTATTTCGCATTGATTTGATGCTAAATCATGTGTTTCGCTTGGATTTGAAGCTAACTCGTTTGTTTCGCATGCAGTTGAAGCTAAATCATGTATATCAAAGGTATTTGAAGCTAAACCATTTGTTTCGCATGGATTTGAAGGTAAATCTTCTACTTTGCATTGATTTGAAGTTAAATCAAGTGTTACGCTTGGATTTGGAGATCACTCGTTTGTTTCACCTGCATTTGAAGCTTTATCACTTATATCGCAAGTATAAGAAGCTAAATAATTTGTGTTGCATGGATTTGATGCTAAGCCTTCTACTACGCATTGATTTGAAGCTAAATCATGTGTTTCGCTTGGATTTGAGGCTAACTCGTTTGTTTCGCATGCAGTTGAAGCTAAATGATGTATATCACAAGTATTTGAAGCTAAGCCATTTGTTTCGCATGGATTTGAAGGTAAATCTTCTACTTCCCATTGATTTGAAGTTAAATCATGTGTTACGCTTGGATTTGAAGATCACTCGATTGTTTCACCTGCATTTGAAGCTATATCACTTATATCGCAAGTATACGAAGCTAAATAATTTGTGTCGCATGGATTTGATGCTAAGCCTTCTACTTCGCATTGATTTGAAGCTAAATCATGTGCTTCGCTTGGATTTGAAGCTAACTCGTTTGTTTCGCATGCAGTTGAAGCTAAATCATGTATATCACAAGTATTTGAAGCTAAACCATTTTTTTCGCATGGATTTGTAGGTAAATCTTCTGCTTCCCATTGATTTGAAGTTAAATCAAGTGTTACGCTTGGATTTGGAGATCACTCGTTTGTTTCACCTGCATTTGAAGCTTTATCACTTATATCGCAAGTATACGAAGCTAAATAATTTGTGTCGCATGGATTTGAAGGTAAATCTTCTACTTCGCATTGATTTGAAGCTAAATCATGTGTTTAGCTTGGATTTGAGGCTAACTCGTTTGTTTCGCATGCAGCTGAAGCTAAATCATGTATATCACAAGTATTTGAAGCTAAACCATTTGTTTCGCATGGATTTGAAGGTAAATCTTCTACTTCGCATTGATTTGAAGTTAAATCATGTGTTACGCTTGGATTTAAAGCTCACTCGTTTGTTTCGCCTGCATTTGAATTTTTATCACTTATATCGCAAGTATAAGAAGCTAAATAATTTCTGTTGCATGGATTTGACGCTAAGCCTTCTACTTCGCATTGATTTGAAGCTAAATCATGTGTTTCGCTTGGATTTGAAGCTAACTCGTTTGTTTCCCATGCAGCTGAACCTAAATCATGTATATCACAAGTATTTGAAGCTAAACCATTTGTTTCGCATGGATTTGAACGTAAATCTGCTACTTCCCTTTGATTTGAAGTTAAATCATGTGTTACGCTTGGATTTGAAGATCACTCGTTTGTTTCACCTGCATTTGAAGATATATCACTTATATCGCAAGTATACGAAGCTAAATAATTTGTGTCGCATGGATTTGATGCTAAGCCTTCTACTTCGCATTGATTTGAAGCTAAATCATGTGCTTCGCTTGGATTTGAAGCTAACTCGTTTGTTTCGCATGCAGTTGAAGCTAAATCATGTATATCACAAGTATTTGAAACTAAACCATTTGTTTCGCATGGATTTGAAGGTAAATCTTCTACTTCCCATTGATTTGAAGTTAAATCATATGTTACGCTTGGATTTGAAGATCACTCGTTTGTTTCACCTGCATTTGAAGCTATATCACTTATATCGCAAGTATACGAAGCTAAATAATTTGTGTCGCATGGATTTGATGCTAAGCCTTCTACTTCGCATTGATTTGAAGCTAAATCATGTGCTTCGCTTGGATTTGAAACTAACTCGTTTGTTTCGCATGCATCTGAAGCTAAATCATGTATATCACAAGTATTTGAAGCTAAACCATTTGTTTCGCATGGATTTGAAGGTAAATCTTCTACTTCCCATTGATTTGAAGTTAAATCAAGTGTTACGCTTGGATTTGAAGATCACTCGTTTTTCTCACCTGCATTTGAAGCTATATCACTTATATCGCAAGTATACGAAGCTAAATAATTTGTGTCGCATGGATTTGATGCTAAGCCTTCTATTTCGCATTGATTTGAAGCTAAATCATGTGTTTCGCTTGGATTTGAAGCTAACTCGTTTGTTTCACCTGCATTTGAAGCTATATCACTTATATCGCAAGTATACGAAGCTAAATAATTTGTGTCGCATGGATTTGATGCTAAGCCTTCTACTTCGCATTGATTTGAAGTTAAATCATGTGTTACGCTTGGATTTAAAGCTCACTCGTTTGTTTCGCCTGCATTTGAAGCTTTATCACTTATATCGCAAGTATAAGAAGCTAAATAATTTCTGTTGCATGGATTTGACGCTAAGCCTTCTACTTCGCATTGATTTGAAGCTAAATCATGTGTTTCGCTTGGATTTGAAGCTAACTCGTTTGTTTCCCATGCAGCTGAACCTAAATCATGTATATCACAAGTATTTGAAGCTAAACCATTTGTTTCGCATGGATTTGAACGTAAATCTGCTACTACCCTTTGATTTGAAGTTAAATCATGTGTTACGCTTGGATTTGAAGATCACTCGTTTGTTTCACCTGCATTTGAAGCTATATCACTTATATCGCAAGTATACGAAGCTAAATAATTTGTGTCGCATGGATTTGATGCTAAGCCTTCTACTTCGCATTGATTTGAAGCTAAATCATGTGCTTCGCTTGGATTTGAAGCTAACTCGTTTGTTTCGCATGCAGTTGAAGCTAAATCATGTATATGACAAGTATTTGAAGCTAAACCATTTTTTTCGCATGGATTTGAAGGTAAATCTTCTGCTTCCCATTGATTTGAAGTTAAATCAAGTGTTACGCTTGGATTTGAAGATCACTCGTTTGTTTCACCTGCATTTGAAGCTTTATCACTTATATCGCAAGTATACGAAGCTAAATAATTTGTGTCGCATGGATTTGAAGGTAAATCTTCTACTTCGCATTGATTTGAAGCTAAATCATGTGTTTAGCTTGGATTTGAGGCTAACTCGTTTGTTTCGCATGCAGCTGAAGCTAAATCATGTATATCACAAGTATTTGAAGCTAAGCCATTTGTTTCGCATGGATTTGAAGGTAAATCTTCTACTTCCCATTGATTTGAAGTTTAATCATGTGTTACGCTTGGATTTGAAGATCACTCGTTTGTGTCACCTGCATTTGAAGGTATATCACTTATATCGCAAGTATACGAAGCTAAATAATTTGTGTCGCATGGATTTGATGCTAAGCCTTCTACTTCGCATTGATTTGAAGCTAAGTCATGTGTTTCGCTTGGATTTGAAGCTTTCTCGTTTGTTTCGCATGCAGCTGAAGCTAAATCATGTATATCACAAGTATTTGAAGCTAAACCATTTGTTTCGCATGGATTTGAAGGTAAATCTTCTACTTCGCATTGATTTGAAGTTAAATCATGTGTTACGTTTGGATTTAAAGCTCACTCGTTTGTTTCGCCTGCATTTGAATTTTTATCACTTATATCGCAAGTATAAGAAGCTAAATAATTTCTGTTGCATGGATTTGACGTTAAGCCTTCTACTTCGCATTGATTTGTAGCTAAATCATGTGTTTCGCTTGGATTTGAAGCTAACTCGTTTGTTTCCCATGCAGCTGAACCTAAATCATGTATATCACAAGTATTTGAAGCTAAACCATTTGTTTCGCATGGATTTGAACGTAAATCTGCTACTTCCCTTTGATTTGAAGTTAAATCATGTGTTACGCTTGGATTTGAAGATCACTCGTTTGTTTCACCTGCATTTGAAGATATATCACTTATATCGCAAGTATACGAAGCTAAATAATTTGTGTCGCATGGATTTGATGCTAAGCCTTCTACTTCGCATTGATTTGAAGCTAAATCATGTGCTTCGCTTGGATTTGAAGCTAACTCGTTTGTTTCGCATGCAGTTGAAGCTAAATCATGTATATCACAAGTATTTGAAACTAAACCATTTGTTTCGCATGGATTTGATGGTAAATCTTCTACTTCCCATTGATTTGAACTTAAATCATATGTTACGCTTGGATTTGAAGATCACTCGTTTGTTTCGAATGCATTTGAAGCTTTATCACTTATATCGCAAGTATATGAAGCTAAATAATTTGTGTTGCATGGATTTGATGCTAAGCCTTCTACTTCGCATTGATTTGAAGCTGAATCATGTATTTCGCTTGGATTTGAAACTAACTCGTTTGTTTCGCATGCATCTGAAGCTAAATCATGTATATCACAAGTATTTGAAGCTAAACCATTTGTTTCGCATGGATTTGAAGGTAAATCTTCTACTTCCCATTGATTTGAAGTTAAATAAAGTGTTACGCTTGGATTTGAAGATCACTCGTTTTTCTCACCTGCATTTGAAGCTATATCACTTATATCGCAAGTATACGAAGCTAAATAATTTGTGTCGCATGGATTTGATGCTAAGCCTTCTATTTCGCATTGATTTGAAGCTAAATCATGTGTTTCGCTTGGATTTGAAGCTAACTCGTTTGTTTCACCTGCATTTGAAGCTATATCACTTATATCGCAAGTATACGAAGCTAAATAATTTGTGTCGCATGGATTTGATGCTAAGCCTTCTACTTCGCATTGATTTGAAGTTAAATCATGTGTTACGCTTGGATTTAAAGCTCACTCGTTTGTTTCGCCTGCATTTGAAGCTTTATCACTTATATCGCAAGTATAAGAAGCTAAATAATTTCTGTTGCATGGATTTGACGCTAAGCCTTCTACTTCGCATTGATTTGAAGCTAAATCATGTGTTTCGCTTGGATTTGAAGCTAACTCGTTTGTTTCCCATGCAGCTGAACCTAAATCATGTATATCACAAGTATTTGAAGCTAAACCATTTGTTTCGCATGGATTTGAACGTAAATCTGCTACTACCCTTTGATTTGAAGTTAAATCATGTGTTACGCTTGGATTTGAAGATCACTCATTTGTTTCACCTGCATTTGAAGCTATATCACTTATATCGCAAGTATACGAAGCTAAATAATTTGTGTCGCATGGATTTGATGCTAAGCCTTCTATTTCGCATTGATTTGATGCTAAATCATGTGTTTCGCTTGGATTTGAAGCTAACTCGTTTGTTTCGCATGCAGTTGAAGCTAAATCATGTATATCAAAGGTATTTGAAGCTAAACCATTTGTTTCGCATGGATTTGAAGGTAAATCTTCTACTTTGCATTGATTTGAAGTTAAATCAAGTGTTACGCTTGGATTTGGAGATCACTCGTTTGTTTCACCTGCATTTGAAGCTTTATCACTTATATCGCAAGTATAAGAAGCTAAATAATTTGTGTTGCATGGATTTGATGCTAAGCCTTCTACTACGCATTGATTTGAAGCTAAATCATGTGTTTCGCTTGGATTTGAGGCTAACTCGTTTGTTTCGCATGCAGTTGAAGCTAAATGATGTATATCACAAGTATTTGAAGCTAAGCCATTTGTTTCGCATGGATTTGAAGGTAAATCTTCTACTTCCCATTGATTTGAAGTTAAATCATGTGTTACGCTTGGATTTGAAGATCACTCGATTGTTTCACCTGCATTTGAAGCTATATCACTTATATCGCAAGTATACGAAGCTAAATAATTTGTGTCGCATGGATTTGATGCTAAGCCTTCTACTTCGCATTGATTTGAAGCTAAATCATGTGCTTCGCTTGGATTTGAAGCTAACTCGTTTGTTTCGCATGCAGTTGAAGCTAAATCATGTATATCACAAGTATTTGAAGCTAAACCATTTTTTTCGCATGGATTTGAAGGTAAATCTTCTGCTTCCCATTGATTTGAAGTTAAATCAAGTGTTACGCTTGGATTTGGAGATCACTCGTTTGTTTCACCTGCATTTGAAGCTTTATCACTTATATCGCAAGTATACGAAGCTAAATAATTTGTGTCGCATGGATTTGAAGGTAAATCTTCTACTTCGCATTGATTTGAAGCTAAATCATGTGTTTAGCTTGGATTTGAGGCTAACTCGTTTGTTTCGCATGCAGCTGAAGCTAAATCATGTATATCACAAGTATTTGAAGCTAAGCCATTTGTTTCGCATGGATTTGAAGGTAAATCTTCTACTTCCCATTGATTTGAAGTTTAATCATGTGTTACGCTTGGATTTGAAGATCACTCGTTTGTGTCACCTGCATTTGAAGGTATATCACTTATATCGCAAGTATACGAAGCTAAATAATTTGTGTCGCATGGATTTGATGCTAAGCCTTCTACTTCGCATTGATTTGAAGCTAAGTCATGTGTTTCGCTTGGATTTGAAGCTTTCTCGTTTGTTTCGCATGCAGCTGAAGCTAAATCATGTATATCACAAGTATTTGAAGCTAAACCATTTGTTTCGCATGGATTTGAAGGTAAATCTTCTACTTCGCATTGATTTGAAGTTAAATCATGTGTTACGCTTGGATTTAAAGCTCACTCGTTTGTTTCGCCTGCATTTGAATTTTTATCACTTATATCGCAAGTATAAGAAGCTAAATAATTTCTGTTGCATGGATTTGACGCTAAGCCTTCTACTTCGCATTGATTTGAAGCTAAATCATGTGTTTCGCTTGGATTTGAAGCTAACTCGTTTGTTTCCCATGCAGCTGAACCTAAATCATGTATATCACAAGTATTTGAAGCTAAACCATTTGTTTCGCATGGATTTGAACGTAAATCTGCTACTTCCCTTTGATTTGAAGTTAAATCATGTGTTACGCTTGGATTTGAAGATCACTCGTTTGTTTCACCTGCAATTTGAAGATATATCACTTATATCGCAAGTATACGAAGCTAAATAATTTGTGTCGCATGGATTTGATGCTAAGCCTTCTACTTCGCATTGATTTGAAGCTAAATCATGTGCTTCGCTTGGATTTGAAGCTAACTCGTTTGTTTCGCATGCAGTTGAAGCTAAATCATGTATATCACAAGTATTTGAAACTAAACCATTTGTTTCGCATGGATTTGAAGGTAAATCTTCTACTTCCCATTGATTTGAAGTTAAATCATATGTTACGCTTGGATTTGAAGATCACTCGTTTGTTTCGAATGCATTTGGAGCTTTATCACTTATATCGCAAGTATATGAAACTAAATAATTTGTGTTGCATGGATTTGATGCTAAGCCTTCTACTTCGCATTGATTTGAAGCTAAATCATGTATTTCGCTTGGATTTGAAACTAACTCGTTTGTTTCGCATGCATCTGAAGCTAAATCATGTATATCACAAGTATTTGAAGCTAAACCATTTGTTTCGCATGGATTTGAAGGTAAATCTTCTACTTCCCATTGATTTGAAGTTAAATCAAGTGTTACGCTTGGATTTGAAGATCACTCGTTTTTCTCACCTGCATTTGAAGCTATATCACTTATATCGCAAGTATACGAAGCTAAATAATTTGTGTCGCATGGATTTGATGCTAAGCCTTCTATTTCGCATTGATTTGAAGCTAAATCATGTGTTTCGCTTGGATTTGAAGCTAACTCGTTTGTTTCACCTGCATTTGAAGCTATATCACTTATATCGCAAGTATACGAAGCTAAATAATTTGTGTCGCATGGATTTGATGCTAAGCCTTCTACTTCGCATTGATTTGAAGTTAAATCATGTGTTACGCTTGGATTTAAAGCTCACTCGTTTGTTTCGCCTGCATTTGAAGCTTTATCACTTATATCGCAAGTATAAGAAGCTAAATAATTTCTGTTGCATGGATTTGACGCTAAGCCTTCTACTTCGCATTGATTTGAAGCTAAATCATGTGTTTCGCTTGGATTTGAAGCTAACTCGTTTGTTTCCCATGCAGCTGAACCTAAATCATGTATATCACAAGTATTTGAAGCTAAACCATTTGTTTCGCATGGATTTGAACGTAAATCTGCTACTACCCTTTGATTTGAAGTTAAATCATGTGTTACGCTTGGATTTGAAGATCACTCGTTTGTTTCACCTGCATTTGAAGCTTTATCACTTATATCGCAAGTATACGAAGCTAAATAATTTGTGTCGCATGGATTTGAAGGTAAATCTTCTACTTCGCATTGATTTGAAGCTAAATCATGTGTTTAGCTTGGATTTGAGGCTAACTCGTTTGTTTCGCATGCAGCTGAAGCTAAATCATGTATATCACAAGTATTTGAAGCTAAGCCATTTGTTTCGCATGGATTTGAAGGTAAATCTTCTACTTCCCATTGATTTGAAGTTTAATCATGTGTTACGCTTGGATTTGAAGATCACTCGTTTGTGTCACCTGCATTTGAAGGTATATCACTTATATCGCAAGTATACGAAGCTAAATAATTTGTGTCGCATGGATTTGATGCTAAGCCTTCTACTTCGCATTGATTTGAAGCTAAGTCATGTGTTTCGCTTGGATTTGAAGCTTTCTCGTTTGTTTCGCATGCAGCTGAAGCTAAATCATGTATATCACAAGTATTTGAAGCTAAACCATTTGTTTCGCATGGATTTGAAGGTAAATCTTCTACTTCGCATTGATTTGAAGTTAAATCATGTGTTACGCTTGGATTTAAAGCTCACTCGTTTGTTTCGCCTGCATTTGAAGCTTTATCACTTATATCGCAAGTATAAGAAGCTAAATAATTTCTGTTGCATGGATTTGACGCTAAGCCTTCTACTTCGCATTGATTTGAAGCTAAATCATGTGTTTCGCTTGGATTTGAAGCTAACTCGTTTGTTTCCCATGCAGCTGAACCTAAATCATGTATATCACAAGTATTTGAAGCTAAACCATTTGTTTCGCATGGATTTGAACGTAAATCTGCTACTTCCCTTTGATTTGAAGTTAAATCATGTGTTACGCTTGGATTTGAAGATCACTCGTTTGTTTCGAATGCATTTGAAGCTTTATCACTTATATCGCAAGTATATGAAACTAAATAATTTGTGTTGCATGGATTTGATGCTAAGCCTTCTACTTCGCATTGATTTGAAGCTAAATCATGTATTTCGCTTGGATTTGAAACTAACTCGTTTGTTTCGCATGCATCTGAAGCTAAATCATGTATATCACAAGTATTTGAAGCTAAACCATTTGTTTCGCATGGATTTGAAGGTAAATCTTCTACTTCCCATTGATTTGAAGTTAAATCAAGTGTTACGCTTGGATTTGAAGATCACTCGTTTTTCTCACCTGCATTTGAAGCTATATCACTTATATCGCAAGTATACGAAGCTAAATAATTTGTGTCGCATGGATTTGATGCTAAGCCTTCTATTTCGCATTGATTTGAAGCTAAATCATGTGTTTCGCTTGGATTTGAAGCTAACTCGTTTGTTTCACCTGCATTTGAAGCTATATCACTTATATCGCAAGTATACGAAGCTAAATAATTTGTGTCGCATGGATTTGATGCTAAGCCTTCTACTTCGCATTGATTTGAAGTTAAATCATGTGTTACGCTTGGATTTAAAGCTCACTCGTTTGTTTCGCCTGCATTTGAAGCTTTATCACTTATATCGCAAGTATAAGAAGCTAAATAATTTCTGTTGCATGGATTTGACGCTAAGCCTTCTACTTCGCATTGATTTGAAGCTAAATCATGTGTTTCGCTTGGATTTGAAGCTAACTCGTTTGTTTCCCATGCAGCTGAACCTAAATCATGTATATCACAAGTATTTGAAGCTAAACCATTTGTTTCGCATGGATTTGAACGTAAATCTGCTACTACCCTTTGATTTGAAGTTAAATCATGTGTTACGCTTGGATTTGAAGATTACTCGTTTGTTTCACCTGCATTTGAAGCTATATCACTTATATCGCAAGTATACGAAGCTAAATAATTTGTGTCGCATGGATTTGATGCTAAGCCTTCTACTTCGCATTGATTTGAAGCTAAATCATGTGCTTCGCTTGGATTTGAAGCTAACTCGTTTGTTTCGCATGCAGTTGAAGCTAAATCATGTATATGACAAGTATTTGAAGCTAAACCATTTTTTTCGCATGGATTTGAAGGTAAATCTTCTGCTTCCCATTGATTTGAAGTTAAATCAAGTGTTACGCTTGGATTTGAAGATCACTCGTTTGTTTCACCTGCATTTGAAGCTTTATCACTTATATCGCAAGTATACGAAGCTAAATAATTTGTGTCGCATGGATTTGAAGGTAAATCTTCTACTTCGCATTGATTTGAAGCTAAATCATGTGTTTAGCTTGGATTTGAGGCTAACTCGTTTGTTTCGCATGCAGCTGAAGCTAAATCATGTATATCACAAGTATTTGAAGCTAAGCCATTTGTTTCGCATGGATTTGAAGGTAAATCTTCTACTTCCCATTGATTTGAAGTTTAATCATGTGTTACGCTTGGATTTGAAGATCACTCGTTTGTGTCACCTGCATTTGAAGGTATATCACTTATATCGCAAGTATACGAAGCTAAATAATTTGTGTCGCATGGATTTGATGCTAAGCCTTCTACTTCGCATTGATTTGAAGCTAAGTCATGTGTTTCGCTTGGATTTGAAGCTTTCTCGTTTGTTTCGCATGCAGCTGAAGCTAAATCATGTATATCACAAGTATTTGAAGCTAAACCATTTGTTTCGCATGGATTTGAAGGTAAATCTTCTACTTCGCATTGATTTGAAGTTAAATCATGTGTTACGTTTGGATTTAAAGCTCACTCGTTTGTTTCGCCTGCATTTGAATTTTTATCACTTATATCGCAAGTATAAGAAGCTAAATAATTTCTGTTGCATGGATTTGACGCTAAGCCTTCTACTTCGCATTGATTTGAAGCTAAATCATGTGTTTCGCTTGGATTTGAAGCTAACTCGTTTGTTTCCCATGCAGCTGAACCTAAATCATGTATATCACAAGTATTTGAAGCTAAACCCTTTGTTTCGCATGGATTTGAACGTAAATCTGCTACTTCCCTTTGATTTGAAGTTAAATCATGTGTTACGCTTGGATTTGAAGATCACTCGTTTGTTTCACCTGCATTTGAAGATATATCACTTATATCGCAAGTATACGAAGCTAAATAATTTGTGTCGCATGGATTTGATGCTAAGCCTTCTACTTCGCATTGATTTGAAGCTAAATCATGTGCTTCGCTTGGATTTGAAGCTAACTCGTTTGTTTCGCATGCAGTTGAAGCTAAATCATGTATATCACAAGTATTTGAAACTAAACCATTTGTTTCGCATGGATTTGAAGGTAAATCTTCTACTTCCCATTGATTTGAAGTTAAATCATATGTTACGCTTGGATTTGAAGATCACTCGTTTGTTTCGAATGCATTTGAAGCTTTATCACTTATATCGCAAGTATATGAAGCTAAATCATTTGTGTTGCATGGATTTGATGCTAAGCCTTCTACTTCGCATTGATTTGAAGCTGAATCATGTATTTCGCTTGGATTTGAAACTAACTCGTTTGTTTCGCATGCATCTGAAGCTAAATCATGTATATCACAAGTATTTGAAGCTAAACCATTTGTTTCGCATGGATTTGAAGGTAAATCTTCTACTTCCCATTGATTTGAAGTTAAACCAAGTGTTACGCTTGGATTTGAAGATCACTCGTTTTTCTCACCTGCATTTGAAGCTATATCACTTATATCGCAAGTATACGAAGCTAAATAATTTGTGTCGCATGGATTTGATGCTAAGCCTTCTATTTCGCATTGATTTGAAGCTAAATCATGTGTTTCGCTTGGATTTGAAGCTAACTCGTTTGTTTCACCTGCATTTGAAGCTATATCACTTATATCGCAAGTATACGAAGCTAAATAATTTGTGTCGCATGGATTTGATGCTAAGCCTTCTACTTCGCATTGATTTGAAGTTAAATCATGTGTTACGCTTGGATTTAAAGCTCACTCGTTTGTTTCGCCTGCATTTGAAGCTTTATCACTTATATCGCAAGTATAAGAAGCTAAATAATTTCTGTTGCATGGATTTGACGCTAAGCCTTCTACTTCGCATTGATTTGAAGCTAAATCATGTGTTTCGCTTGGATTTGAAGCTAACTCGTTTGTTTCCCAAGCAGCTGAACCTAAATCATGTATATCACAAGTAATTGAAGCTAAACCATTTGTTTCGCATGGATTTGAACGTAAATCTGCTACTACCCTTTGATTTGAAGTTAAATCATGTGTTACGCTTGGATTTGAAGATCACTCGTTTGTTTCACCTGCATTTGAAGCTATATCACTTATATCGCAAGTATACGAAGCTAAATAATTTGTGTCGCATGGATTTGATGCTAAGCCTTCTACTTCGCATTGATTTGAAGCTAAATCATGTGCTTCGCTTGGATTTGAAGCTAACTCGTTTGTTTCGCATGCAGTTGAAGCTAAATCATGTATATGACAAGTATTTGAAGCTAAACCATTTTTTTCGCATGGATTTGAAGGTAAATCTTCTGCTTCCCATTGATTTGAAGTTAAATCAAGTGTTACGCTTGGATTTGAAGATCACTCGTTTGTTTCACCTGCATTTGAAGCTTTATCACTTATATCGCAAGTATAAGAAGCTAAATAATTTGTGTTGCATGGATTTGATGCTAAGCCTTCTACATCGCATTGATTTGAAGCTAAATCATGTGTTTAGCTTGGATTTGAGGCTAACTCGTTTGTTTCGCATGCAGCTGAAGCTAAATCATGTATATCACAAGTATTTGAAGCTAAGCCATTTGTTTCGCATGGATTTGAAGGTAAATCTGCTACTTCCCTTTGATTTGAAGTTAAATCATGTGTTACGCTTGGATTTGAAGATCACTCGTTTGTTTCACCTG
Organism: Megalopta genalis; assembly: GCF_051020955.1. Classification (NCBI taxonomy): domain Eukaryota; kingdom Metazoa; phylum Arthropoda; class Insecta; order Hymenoptera; family Halictidae; genus Megalopta; species Megalopta genalis. Next base: position 177,795 of record NW_027476381.1, on the reverse strand, counting down.
CATTTGAAGATATATCACTTATATCGCAAGTATACGATGCTAAATAATTTGTGTCGCATGGATTTGATGCTAAGCCTTCTACTTCGCTTGGATTTGAAGCTAACTCGTTTGTTTCGCATGCAGTTGAAGCTAAATCATGTATATCACAAATATTTGAAACTAAACCATTTGTTTCGCATGGATTTGAAGGTAAATCTTCTACTTCCCATTGATTTGAAGTTAAATCATATGTTACGCTTGGATTTGAAGATCACTCGTTTGTTTCGAATGCATTTGAAGCTTTATCACTTATATCGCAAGTATATGAAGCTAAATAATTTGTGTTGCATGGATTTGATGCTAAGCCTTCTACTTCGCATTGATTTGAAGTTAAATCATGTGTTACGCTTGGATTTAAAGCTCACTCGTTTGTTCCGCCTGCATTTGAAGCTTTATCACTTATATCGCAAGTATAAGAAGCTAAATAATTTCTGTTGCATGGATTTGACGCTAAGCCTTCTACTTCGCATTGATTTGAAGCTAAATCATGTGTTTCGCTTGGATTTGAAGCTAACTCGTTTGTTTCCCATGCAGCTGAACCTAAATCATGTATATCACAAGTATTTGAAGCTAAACCATTTGTTTCGCATGGATTTGAACGTAAATCTGCTACTACCCTTTGATTTGAAGTTAAATCATGTGTTACGCTTGGATTTGAAGATCACTCGTTTGTTTCACCTGCATTTGAAGCTATATCACTTATATCGCAAGTATACGAAGCTAAATAATTTGTGTCGCATGGATTTGATGCTAAGCCTTCTACTTCGCATTGATTTGAAGCTAAATCATGTGCTTCGCTTGGATTTGAAGCTAACTCGTTTGTTTCGCATGCAGTTGAAGCTAAATCATGTATATGACAAGTATTTGAAGCTAAACCATTTTTTTCGCATGGATTTGAAGGTAAATCTTCTGCTTCCCATTGATTTGAAGTTAAATCAAGTGTTACGCTTGGATTTGAAGATCACTCGTTTGTTTCACCTGCATTTGAAGCTTTATCACTTATATCGCAAGTATAAGAAGCTAAATAATTTGTGTTGCATGGATTTGATGCTAAGCCTTCTACATCGCATTGATTTGAAGCTAAATCATGTGTTTAGCTTGGATTTGAGGCTAACTCGTTTGTTTCGCATGCAGCTGATGCTAAATCATGTATATCACAAGTATTTGAAGCTAAGCCATTTGTTTCGCATGGATTTGAAGGTAAATCTTCTACTTCCCATTGATTTGAAGTTTAATCATGTGTTACGCTTGGATTTGAAGATCACTCGTTTGTGTCACCTGCATTTGAAGGTATATCACTTATATCGCAAGTATACGAAGCTAAATAATTTGTGTCGCATGGATTTGATGCTAAGCCTTCTACTTCGCATTGATTTGAAGCTAAGTCATGTGTTTCGCTTGGATTTGAAGCTTACTCGTTTGTTTCGCATGCAGCTGAAGCTAAATCATGTATATCACAAGTATTTGAAGCTAAACCATTTGTTTCGCATGGATTTGAAGGTAAATCTTCTACTTCGCATTGATTTGAAGTTAAATCATGTGTTACGCTTGGATTTAAAGCTCACTCGTTTGTTTCGCCTGCATTTGAAGCTTTATCACTTATATCGCAAGTATAAGAAGCTAAATAATTTCTGTTGCATGGATTTGACGCTAAGCCTTCTACTTCGCATTGATTTGAAGCTAAATCATGTGTTTCGCTTGGATTTGAAGCTAACTCGTTTGTTTCCCATGCAGCTGAACCTAAATCATGTATATCACAAGTATTTGAAGCTAAACCATTTGTTTCGCATGGATTTGAACGTAAATCTGCTACTTCCCTTTGATTTGAAGTTAAATCATGTGTTACGCTTGGATTTGAAGATCACTCGATTGTTTCACCTGCATTTGAAGATATATCACTTATATCGCAAGTATACGATGCTAAATAATTTGTGTCGCATGGATTTGATGCTAAGCCTTCTACTTCGCATTGATTTGAAGCTAAATCATGTGCTTCGCTTGGATTTGAAGCTAACTCGTTTGTTTCGCATGCAGTTGAAGCTAAATCATGTATATCACAAATATTTGAAACTAAACCATTTGTTTCGCATGGATTTGAAGGTAAATCTTCTACTTCCCATTGATTTGAAGTTAAATCATATGTTACGCTTGGATTTGAAGATCACTCGTTTTTCTCACCTGCATTTGAAGCTATATCACTTATATCGCAAGTATACGAAGCTAAATAATTTGTGTCGCATGGATTTGATGCTAAGCCTTCTACTTCGCATTGATTTGAAGTTAAATCATGTGTTACGCTTGGATTTAAAGCTCACTCGTTTGTTTCGCCTGCATTTGAAGCTTTATCACTTATATCGCAAGTATAAGAAGCTATATAATTTCTGTTGCATGGATTTGACGCTAAGCCTTCTACTTCGCATTGATTTGAAGCTAAATCATGTGTTTCGCTTGGATTTGAAGCTAACTCGTTTGTTTCCCATGCAGCTGAACCTAAATCATGTATATCACAAGTATTTGAAGCTAAACCATTTGTTTCGCATGGATTTGAAGGTAAATCTTCTACTTCGCATTGATTTGAAGTTAAATCATGTGTTACGCTTGGATTTAAAGCTCACTCGTTTGTATCACCTGCATTTGAAGCTTTATCACTTATATCGCAAGTATAAGAAGCTAAATAATTTGTGTCGCATGGATTTGATGCTAAGCCTTCTACTTCGCATTGATTTGAAGCTAAATCATGTGCTTCGCTTGGATTTGAAGCTAACTCGTTTGTTTCGCATGCAGTTGAAGCTAAATCATGTATATGACAAGTATTTGAAGCTAAGCCATTTGTTTCGCATGGATTTGAAGGTAAATCCTTCTACTTCCCATTGATTTGAAGTTAAATCAAGTGTTACGCTTGGATTTGGAGATCACTCGTTTGTTTCACCTGCATTTGAAGCTTTATCACTTATATCGCAAGTATAAGAAGCTAAATAATTTGTGTTGCATGGATTTGATGCTAAGCCTTCTACTTCGCATTGATTTGAAGCTAAATCATGTCTTTCGCTTGGATTTGAAGCTAACTCGTTAGTTTCGCATGCAGATGAAACTATATCATGTATATCACAAGTATTTGAAGCTAAACCATTTGTTTCGCATGGATTTGATGCTAAGCCTTCTATTTCACATTGATTTGAAGCTAAATCATGTGTTTCGCTTGGATTTGAAGCTAACTCGTTTGTTTCGCATGCAGTTGAAGCTAAATCATGTATATCAAAGGTATTTGAAGCTAAACCATTTGTTTCGCATGGATTTGAAGGTAAATCTTCTACTTCGCATTGATTTGAAGTTAAATCATGTGTTACGCTTGGATTTAAAGCTCACTCGTTTGTTTCGCCTGCATTTGAAGCTTTATCACTTATATCGCAAGTATAAGAAGCTAAATAATTTCTGTTGCATGGATTTGACGCTAAGCCTTCTACTTCGCATTGATTTGAAGCTAAATCATGTGTTTCGCTTGGATTTGAAGCTAACTCGTTTGTTTCCCATGCAGCTGAACCTAAATCATGTATATCACAAGTATTTGAAGCTAAACCATTTGTTTCGCATGGATTTGAACGTAAATCTGCTACTTCCCTTTGATTTGAAGTTAAATCATGTGTTACGCTTGGATTTGAAGATCACTCGATTGATTCACCTGCATTTGAAGATATATCACTTATATCGCAAGTATACGATGCTAAATAATTTGTGTCGCATGGATTTGATGCTAAGCCTTCTACATCGCATTGATTTGAAGCTAAATCATGTGTTTAGCTTGGATTTGAGGCTAACTCGTTTGTTTCGCATGCAGCTGATGCTAAATCATGTATATCACAAGTATTTGAAGCTAAGCCATTTGTTTCGCATGGATTTGAAGGTAAATCTTCTACTTCCCATTGATTTGAAGTTTAATCATGTGTTACGCTTGGATTTGAAGATCACTCGTTTGTGTCACCTGCATTTGAAGGTATATCACTTATATCGCAAGTATACGAAGCTAAATAATTTGTGTCGCATGGATTTGATGCTAAGCCTTCTACTTCGCATTGATTTGAAGCTAAGTCATGTGTTTCGCTTGGATTTGAAGCTTACTCGTTTGTTTCGCATGCAGCTGAAGCTAAATCATGTATATCACAAGTATTTGAAGCTAAACCATTTGTTTCGCATGGATTTGAAGGTAAATCTTCTACTTCGCATTGATTTGAAGTTAAATCATGTGTTACGCTTGGATTTAAAGCTCACTCGTTTGTTTCGCCTGCATTTGAAGCTTTATCACTTATATCGCAAGTATAAGAAGCTAAATAATTTCTGTTGCATGGATTTGACGCTAAGCCTTCTACTTCGCATTGATTTGAAGCTAAATCATGTGTTTCGCTTGGATTTGAAGCTAACTCGTTTGTTTCCCATGCAGCTGAACCTAAATCATGTATATCACAAGTATTTGAAGCTAAACCATTTGTTTCGCATGGATTTGAACGTAAATCTGCTACTTCCCTTTGATTTGAAGTTAAATCATGTGTTACGCTTGGATTTGAAGATCACTCGATTGTTTCACCTGCATTTGAAGATATATCACTTATATCGCAAGTATACGATGCTAAATAATTTGTGTCGCATGGATTTGATGCTAAGCCTTCTACTTCGCATTGATTTGAAGCTAAATCATGTGCTTCGCTTGGATTTGAAGCTAACTCGTTTGTTTCGCATGCAGTTGAAGCTAAATCATGTATATCACAAATATTTGAAACTAAACCATTTGTTTCGCATGGATTTGAAGGTAAATCTTCTACTTCCCATTGATTTGAAGTTAAATCATATGTTACGCTTGGATTTGAAGATCACTCGTTTTTCTCACCTGCATTTGAAGCTATATCACTTATATCGCAAGTATACGAAGCTAAATAATTTGTGTCGCATGGATTTGATGCTAAGCCTTCTACTTCGCATTGATTTGAAGTTAAATCATGTATTACGCTTGGATTTAAAGCTCACTCGTTTGTTTCGCCTGCATTTGAAGCTTTATCACTTATATCGCAAGTATAAGAAGCTATATAATTTCTGTTGCATGGATTTGACGCTAAGCCTTCTACTTCGCATTGATTTGAAGCTAAATCATGTGTTTCGCTTGGATTTGAAGCTAACTCGTTTGTTTCCCATGCAGCTGAACCTAAATCATGTATATCACAAGTATTTGAAGCTAAACCATTTGTTTCGCATGGATTTGAAGGTAAATCTTCTACTTCGCATTGATTTGAAGTTAAATCATGTGTTACGCTTGGATTTAAAGCTCACTCGTTTGTATCACCTGCATTTGAAGCTTTATCACTTATATCGCAAGTATAAGAAGCTAAATAATTTGTGTCGCATGGATTTGATGCTAAGCCTTCTACTTCGCATTGATTTGAAGCTAAATCATGTGCTTCGCTTGGATTTGAAGCTAACTCGTTTGTTTCGCATGCAGTTGAAGCTAAATCATGTATATGACAAGTATTTGAAGCTAAGCCATTTGTTTCGCATGGATTTGAAGGTAAATCCTTCTACTTCCCATTGATTTGAAGTTAAATCAAGTGTTACGCTTGGATTTGGAGATCACTCGTTTGTTTCACCTGCATTTGAAGCTTTATCACTTATATCGCAAGTATAAGAAGCTAAATAATTTGTGTTGCATGGATTTGATGCTAAGCCTTCTACTTCGCATTGATTTGAAGCTAAATCATGTCTTTCGCTTGGATTTGAAGCTAACTCGTTAGTTTCGCATGCAGATGAAACTATATCATGTATATCACAAGTATTTGAAGCTAAACCATTTGTTTCGCATGGATTTGATGCTAAGCCTTCTATTTCACATTGATTTGAAGCTAAATCATGTGTTTCGCTTGGATTTGAAGCTAACTCGTTTGTTTCGCATGCAGTTGAAGCTAAATCATGTATATCAAAGGTATTTGAAGCTAAACCATTTGTTTCGCATGGATTTGAAGGTAAATCTTCTACTTTGCATTGATTTGAAGTTAAATCAAGTGTTACGCTTGGATTTGGAGATCACTCGTTTGTTTCACCTGCATTTGAAGCTTTATCACTTATATCGCAAGTATAAGAAGCTAAATAATTTGTGTTGCATGGATTTGATGCTAAGCCTTCTACTTCGCATTGATTTGAAGCTAAATCATGTGTTTCGCTTGGATTTGAGGCTAACTCGTTTGTTTCGCATGCAGTTGAAGCTAAATGATGTATATCACAAGTATTTGAAGCTAAACCATTTGTTTCGCATGGATTTGAACGTAAATCTGTTACTACCCTTTGATTTGAAGTTAAATCATGTGTTACGCTTGGGTTTGAAGATCACTCGTTTTTTTCACCTGCATTTGAAGCTATATCACTTATATCGCAAGTATACGAAGCTAAATAATTTGTGTCGCATGGATTTGATGCTAAGCCTTATATTTCGCATTGATTTGAAGCTCAATCATGTGTTTCGCTTGGATTTGAAGCTAACTCGTTTGTTTCGCATGCAGTTGAAGCTAAATCATGTATATCACAAGTATTTGAAGCTAAACCATTTGTTTCGCATGGATTTGAAGGTAAATCTTCTACTTCGCATTGATTTGAAGTTAAATCATGTGTTATGCTTGGATTTAAAGCTCACTAGTTTGTTTCGCTTGCATTTGGAGCTTTATCACATATATCGCAAGTATAAGAAGCTAAATAATTTGTGTTGCATGGATTTGATGCTAAGCCTCCTATTTCGCATTGACTTGAAGCTAAATTATGTATTTCGCTTGGATTTGAGGCTTACTCGTTTGTTTCGCATGCAGCTGAAGCTAAATCATGTATATCACAAGTATTTGAAGCTAAACCATTTGTTTCGCATGGATTTGAAGGTAAATCTTCTACTTCGCATTGATTTGAAGTTAAATCATGTGTTATGCTTGGATTTAAAGCTCACTCGTTTGTTTCGCTTGCATTTGGAGCTTTATCACATATATCGCAAGTATAAGAAGCTAAATAATTTGTGTTGCATGGATTTGATGCTAAGCCTTCTACTTCGCATTGATTTGAAGCTAAATCATGTGTTTCGCTTGGATGTGAAGCTAACTCGTTAGTTTCGCATGCAGATGAAACTAAATCATGTGTATCACAAGTATTTGAAGCTAAACCATTTGATTCGCATGGATTTGATGCTAAGCCTTCTATTTCGCATTCATTTGAAGCTAAATCATGTGTTTCGCTTGGATTTGAAGCTAACTCGTTTGTTTCGCATGCAGTTGAAGCTAAATCATGTATATCACAAGTATTTGAAGCTAAACAATTTGTTTCGCATGGATTTGAATGTAAATCTTCTACTTCCCATTGATTTGAAGTTAAATCATGTGTTACGCTTGGATTTGAAGATCACTCATTTGTTTCACCTGCATTTGAAACTATATCACTTATATCGCAAGTATACGAAGCTAAATAATTTGTGTCGCATGGATTTGATGCTAAGCCTTCTATTTCGCATTGATTTGAAGCTAAATCATGTGTTTCGCTTGGATTTGAAGCTAACTCGTTTGTTTCGCATGCAGTTGAAGCTAAATCATGTATATCAAAGGTATTTGAAGCTAAACCATTTGTTTCGCATGGATTTGAAGGTAAATCTTCTACTTTGCATTGATTTGAAGTTAAATCAAGTGTTACGCTTGGATTTGGAGATCACTCGTTTGTTTCACCTGCATTTGAAGCTTTATCACTTATATCGCAAGTATAAGAAGCTAAATAATTTGTGTTGCATGGATTTGATGCTAAGCCTTCTACTTCGCATTGATTTGAAGCTAAATCATGTGCTTCGCTTGGATTTGAAGCTAACTCGTTTGTTTCGCATGCAGTTAAAGCTAAATGATGTATATCACAAGTATTTGAAGCTAAGCCATTTGTTTCGCATGGATTTGAAGGTAAATCTTCTACTTCCCATTGATTTGAAGTTAAATCATGTGTTACGCTTGGATTTGAAGATCACTCGTTTGTTTCACCTGCATTTGAAGCTTTATCACTTATATCGCAAGTATACGAAGCTAAATAATTTGTGTCGCATGGATTTGAAGGTAAATCTTCTACTTCGCATTGATTTGAAGTTAAATCATGTGTTTCGCTTGGATTTGAGGCTAACTCGTTTGTTTCGCATGCAGCTGAAGCTAAATCATGTATATCACAAGTATTTGAAGCTAAACCATTTGTTTCGCATGGATTTGAAGGTAAATCTTCTACTTCCCATTGATTTGAAGTTAAATCAAGTGTTACGCTTGGATTTGAAGATCACTCGTTTGTTTCACCTGCATTTGAAGCTTTATCACTTATATCGCAAGTATACGAAGCTAAATAATTTGTGTCGCATGGATTTGAAGGTAAATCTTCTACTTCGCATTGATTTGAAGTTAAATCATGTGTTTCGCTTGGATTTGAGGCTAACTCGTTTGTTTCGCATGCAGTTGAAGCTAAATCATGTATATGACAAGTATTTGAAGCTAAGCCATTTGTTTCGCATGGATTTGAAGGTAAATCCTTCTACTTCCCATTCATTTGAAGTTAAATCAAGTGTTACGCTTGGATTTGGAGATCACTCGTTTGTTTCACCTGCATTTGAAGCTTTATCACTTATATCGCAAGTATAAGAAGCTAAATAATTTGTGTTGCATGGATTTGATGCTAAGCCTTCTACTTCGCATTGATTTGAAGCTAAATCATGTCTTTCGCTTGGATTTGCAGCTAACTCGTTAGTTTCGCATGCAGATGAATCTAAATCATGTATATCACAAGTATTTGAAGCTAAACCATTTGTTTCGCATGGATTTGATGCTAAGCCTTCTATTTCGCATTGATTTGAAGCTAAATCATGTGTTTCGCTTGGATTTGAAGCTAACTCGTTTGTTTCGCATGCAGTTGAAGCTAAATCATGTATATCAAAGGTATTTGAAGCTAAACCATTTGTTTCGCATGGATTTGAACGTAAATCTGTTACTACCCTTTGATTTGAAGTTAAATCATGTGTTACGCTTGGGTTTGAAGATCACTCGTTTTTTTCACCTGCATTTGAAGCTATATCACTTATATCGCAAGTATACGAAGCTAAATAATTTGTGTCGCATGGATTTGATGCTAAACCTTCTATTTCGCATTGATTTGAAGCTAAATCATGTGTTTCGCTTGGATTTGAAGCTAACTCGTTTGTTTCGCATGCAGTTGAAGCTAAATCATGTATATCAAAGGTATTTGAAGCTAAACCATTTGTTTCGCATGGATTTGAAGGTAAATCTTCTACTTTGCATTGATTTGAAGTTAAATCAAGTGTTACGCTTGGATTTGGAGATCACTCGTTTGTTTCACCTGCATTTGAAGCTTTATCACTTATATCGCAAGTATAAGAAGCTAAATAATTTGTGTTGCATGGATTTGATGCTAAGCCTTCTACTACGCATTGATTTGAAGCTAAATCATGTGTTTCGCTTGGATTTGAGGCTAACTCGTTTGTTTCGCATGCAGTTGAAGCTAAATGATGTATATCACAAGTATTTGAAGCTAAGCCATTTGTTTCGCATGGATTTGAAGGTAAATCTTCTACTTCCCATTGATTTGAAGTTAAATCATGTGTTACGCTTGGATTTGAAGATCACTCGTTTGTTTCTCCTGCATTTGAAGCTATATCACTTATATCGCAAGTATACGAAGCTAAATAATTTGTGTCGCATGGATTTGATGCTAAGCCTTCTACTTCGCATTGATTTGAAGCTAAATCATGTGTTTCGCTTGGATTTGAAGCTAACTCGTTTGTTTCTCATGCAGTTGAAGCTAAATCATGTATATCACAAGTACTTGAAGCTAAACCATTTGTTTCGCATGGATTTGAAGGTAAATCTTCTACTTTGCATTGATTTGAAGTTAAATCAAGTGTTACGCTTGGATTTGGAGATCACTCGTTTGTTTCACCTGCATTTGAAGCTTTATCTCTTATATCGCAAGTATAAGAAGCTAAATAATTTGTGTTGCATGGATTTGGTGCTAAGCCTTCTACTTCGCATTGATTTGAAGCTAAATCATGTGTTTCGCTTGGATTTGAGGCTAACTCGTTTGTTTCGCATGCAGCTGAAGCTAAATCATGTATATCACAAGTATTTGAAGCTAAGCCATTTGTTTTGCATGGATTTGAAGGTAAATCTTCTACTTCCCATTGATTTGAAGTTAAATCATGTGCTACGCTTGGATTTCGAGATCACTCGTTTGTTTCACCTGCATTTGAAGCTTTATCACTTATATCGCAAGTATAAGAAGCTAAATAATTTGTGTTGCATGGATTTGATGCTAAGCCTTCTACTTCGCATTGATTTGAAGCTAAATCATGTGTTTCGCTTGGATTTGAGGCTAACTCGTTTGTTTCGCATGCAGCTGAAGCTAAATCATGTATATCACAAGTATTTGAAGCTAAACCAGTTGTTTCGCATGGATTTGAAGGTAAATCTTCTACTTTCCATTGATTTGAAGTTAAATCATGTGTTACGCTTGGATTTAAAGCTCACTCGTTTGTTTCACCTGCATTTGAAGCTTTATCACTTATATCGCAAGTATAAGAAGCTAAATAATTTGTGTCGCATGGATTTGATGCTAAGCCTTCTACTTCGCATTGATTTGAAGCTAAATCATGTGTTTCGCTTGGATTTGAAGCTAACACGTTTGTTTCGCATGCAGTTGCAGATAAATCATGTATATCACAAGTATTTGAAGCTAAACCATTTGTTTCGCATGGATTTGAAGGTAAATCTTCTACTTCGCATTGATTTGAAGTTAAATCATGTGTTACGCTTGGATTTAAAGCTCACTCGTTTGTTTCACCTGCATTTGAAGCTTTATCACTTATATCGCAAGTATACGAAGCTAAATAATTTGTGTTGCATGGATTTGATGCTAAGTCTTCTACTTCGCATTGATTTGAAGCTAAATCATGTGCTTCGCTTGGATTTGAAGCTAACTCGTTTGTTTCGCATGCAGTTGAAGCTAAATCATGTATATCACAAGTATTTGAAGCTAAGCCATTTGTTTCGCATGGATTTGAAGGTAAATCTTCTACTTCCCATTGATTTGAAGTTAAATCATGTGTTACGCTTGGATTTGAAGATCACTCGTTTGTTTCACCTGCATTTGAAGCTATATCACTTATATCGCAAGTATACGAAGCTAAATAATTTGTGTCGCATGGATTTGATGCTAAGCCTTCTACTTCGTATTGATTTGAAGCTAAATCATGTGTTTCGCTTGGATTTGAGGCTAACTCGTCTGTTTCGCATGCAGCTGAAGCTAAATCATGTATATCACAAGTATTTGAAGCTAAACCATTTGTTTCGCATGGATTTGACGGTAAATCTTCTACTTCCCATTGATTTGAAGTTAAATCATGTGTTACGCATGGATTTGAAGATCACTCGTTTGTTTCGAATGCATTTGAAGCTTTATCACTTATATCGCAAGTATATGAAGCTAAATAATTTGTGTTGCATGGATTTGATGCTAAGCCTTCTACTTCGCATTGATTTGAAGCTAAATCATGTATTTCGCTTGGATTTGAAGCTAACTCGTTTGTTTCGCATGCAGCTGAAGCTAAATCATGTATATCACAAGTATTTGAAGCTAAAGCATTTGTTTCGCATGGATTTGAAGGTAAATCTTCTACTTCGCATTGATTTGAAGTTAAATCATGTGTTTCGCTTGGATTTGAGGCTAACTCGTTTGTTTCGCATGCAGCTGAAGCTAAATCATGTATATCACAAGTATTTGAAGCTAAACCATTTGTTTCGCATGGATTTGAATGTAAATCTTCTACTTCCCATTGATTTGAAGTTAAATCATGTGTTACGCTTGGATTTGAAGATCACTCGTTTGTTTCGAATGCATTTGAAGCTATATCACTTATATCGCAAGTATACGAAGCTAAATAATTTGTGTCGCATGGATTTGATGCTAAGCCTTCTACTTCGCATTGATTTGAAGCTAAATCATGTGTTTCGCTTGGATTTGAAGCTAACACGTTTGTTTCGCATGCAGTTGCAGATAAATCATGTATATCACAAGTATTTGAAGCTAAACCATTTGTTTCGCATGGATTTGAAGGTAAATCTTCTACTTCCCATTGATTTGAAGTTAAATCAAGTGTTACGCTTGGATTTGAAGATCACTCGTTTGTTTCACCTGCATTTGAAGCTTTATCGCTTATATCGCAAGTATAAGAAGCTAAATAATTTGTGTTGCATGGATTTGATGCTAAGCCTTCTACTGCGCATTGATTTGAAGCTAAATCATGTGTTTCGCTTGGATTTGAGGCTAACTCGTTTGTTTCGCATGCAGCTGAAGCTAAATCATGTATATCACAAGTATTTGAAGCTAAACCAGTTGTTTCGCATGGATTTGAAGGTAAATCTTCTACTTCCCATTGATTTGAAGTTAAATCATGTGTTACGCTTGGATTTGAAGATCACTCGTTTGTTTCGAATGCATTTGAAGCTATATCACTTATATCGCAAGTATACGAAGCTAAATAATTTGTGTCGCATGGATTTGATGCTAAGCCTTCTACTTCGCATTGATTTCAAGCTAAATCATGTGTTTCGCTTGGATTTGAAGCTAACACGTTTGTTTCGCATGCAGTTGCAGATAAATCATGTATATCACAAGTATTTGAAGCTAAACCATTTGTTTCGCATGGATTTGAAGGTAAATCTTCTACTTCCCTTGATTTGAAGTTAAATCAAGTGTTACGCTTGGATTTGAAGATCACTCGTTTGTTTCACCTGCATTTGAAGCTTTATCGCTTATATCGCAAGTATAAGAAGCTAAATAATTTGTGTTGCATGGATTTGATGCTAAGCCTTCTACTGCTCATTGATTTGAAGCTAAATCATGTGTTTCGCTTGGATTTGAGGCTAACTCGTGTGTTTCGCATGCAGCTGAAGCTAAATCATGTATATCACAAGTATTTGAAGCTAAACCAGTTGTTTCGCATGGATTTGAAGGTAAATCTTCTACTTCCCATTGATTTGAAGTTAAATCATGTGTTACGCATGGATTTGAAGATCACTCGTTTGTTTCGAATGCATTTGAAGCTTTATCACTTATATCGCAAGTATATGAAGCTAAATAATTTGTGTTGCATGGATTTGATGCTAAGCCTTCTACTTCGCATTGATTTGAAGCTAAATCATGTATTTCGCTTGGATTTGAAGCTAACTCGTTTGTTTCGCATGCAGCTGAAGCTAAATCATGTATATCACAAGTATTTGAAGCTAAACCATTTGTTTCGCATGGATTTGAAGGTAAATCTTCTACTTCGCATTGATTTGAAGTTAAATCATGTGTTTCGCTTGGATTTGAGGCTAACTCGTTTGTTTCGCATGCAGCTGAAGCTAAATCATGTATATCACAAGTATTTGAAGCTAAACCATTTGTTTCGCATGGATTTGAATGTAAATCTTCTACTTCCCATTGATTTGAAGTTAAATCATGTGTTACGCTTGGATTTGAAGATCACTCGTTTGTTTCGAATGCATTTGAAGCTATATCACTTATATCGCAAGTATACGAAGCTAAATAATTTGTGTCGCATGGATTTGATGCTAAGCCTTCTACTTCGCATTGATTTGAAGCTAAATCATGTGTTTCGCTTGGATTTGAAGCTAACACGTTTGTTTCGCATGCAGTTGCAGATAAATCATGTATATCACAAGTATTTGAAGCTAAACCATTTGTTTCGCATGGATTTGAAGGTAAATCTTCTACTTCCCATTGATTTGAAGTTAAATCAAGTGTTACGCTTGGATTTGAAGATCACTCGTTTGTTTCACCTGCATTTGAAGCTTTATCGCTTATATCGCAAGTATAAGAAGCTAAATAATTTGTGTTGCATGGATTTGATGCTAAGCCTTCTACTGCGCATTGATTTGAAGCTAAATCATGTGTTTCGCTTGGATTTGAAGCTAACACGTTTGTTTCGCATGCAGTTGCAGATAAATCATGTATATCACAAGTATTTGAAGCTAAACCATTTGTTTCGCATGGATTTGAAGGTAAATCTTCTACTTCCCATTGATTTGAAGTTAAATCAAGTGTTACGCATGGATTTGAAGATCACTCGTTTGTTTCGAATGCATTTGAAGCTTATCACTTATATCGCAAGTATATGAAGCTAAATAATTTGTGTTGCATGGATTGATGCTAAGCCTTCTACTTCGCATTGATTTGAAGCTAAATCATGTATTTCGCTTGGATTTGAAGCTAACTCGTTTGTTTCGCATGCAGCTGAAGCTAAATCATGTATATCACAAGTATTTGAAGCTAAACCATTTGTTTCGCATGGATTTGAAGGTAAATCTTCTACTTCGCATTGATTTGAAGTTAAATCATGTGTTTCGCTTGGATTTGAGGCTAACTCGTTTGTTTCGCATGCAGCTGAAGCTAAATCATGTATATCACAAGTATTTGAAGCTAAACCATTTGTTTCGCATGGATTTGAATGTAAATCTTCTACTTCCCATTGATTTGAAGTTAAATCATGTGTTGCGCTTGATTTGAAGATCACTCGTTTGTTTCGAATGCATTTGAAGCTATATCACTTATATCGCAAGTATACGAAGCTAAATAATTTGTGTCGCATGGATTTGATGCTAAGCCTTCTACTTCGCATTGATTGAAGCTAAATCATGTGTTTCGCTTGGATTTGAAGCTAACACGTTTGTTTCGCATGCAGTTGCAGATAAATCATGTATATCACAAGTATTTGAAGCTAAACCATTTGTTTCGCATGGATTTGAAGGTAAATCTTCTACTTCCCATTGATTTGAAGTTAAATCAAGTGTTACGCTTGGATTTGAAGATCACTCGTTTGTTTCACCTGCATTTGAAGCTTTATCGCTTATATCGCAAGTATAAGAAGCTAAATAATTTGTGTTGCATGGATTTGATGCTAAGCCTTCTACTGCGCATTGATTTGAAGCTAAATCATGTGTTTCGCTTGATTTGAAGCTAACACGTTTGTTTCGCATGCAGTTGCAGATAAATCATGTATATCACAAGTATTTGAAGCTAAACCATTTGTTTCGCATGGATTTTGAAGGTAAATCTTCTACTTCCCATTGATTTGAAGTTAAATCATGTGTTACGGTTGGATTTGAAGATCACTCGTTTGTTTCGAATGCATTTGAAGCTTTATCACTTATATCGCAAGTATATGAAGCTAAATAAATTGTGTTGCATGGATTTGAAGCTAAGCCTTCTACTTGGCATTGATTTGAAGCTAAATCATGTGTTTCGCTTGGATTTGAAGCTATCTAGTTTGTTTCGCATGCAGTTGCAGCTAAATCATGTATATCACAAGTATTTGAAGCTAAACCATTTGTTTCGCATGGATTTGAAGGTAAATCTTCTACTTCGCATTGATTTGAATTTAAATCATGTGTTACGCTTGGATTTAAGCTCACTCGTTTGTTTCACCTGCATTTGAAGCTTTATCACTTATATCGCAAGTATAAGAAGCTAATAATTTGTGTTGCATGGATTTGATGCTAAGTCTTCTACTTCGCATTGATTTGAAGCTAAATCATGGGCTTCGCTTGGATTTGAAGATCACTCGTTTGTTTCACCTGCATTTGAAGCTATATCACTTATATCGCAAGTATACGAAGCCAAATAATTTGTGTCGCATGGATTTGATGCTAAGCCTTCTATTTCGCATTGATTTGAAGCTAAATCATGTGTTTTGCTTGGATTTGAAGCTAACTCGTTTGTTTCTCATGCAATTGAAGCTAAATCATGTATATCAACAAGTATTTGAAGCTAAACCATTTCTTTCGCATGGATTTGAAGGTAAATCTTCTGCTTCCCATTGATTTGAAGTTAAATCATGTGTTACGCTTGGATTTGAAGATCACTCGTGTGTTTCACCTGCATTTCAAGCTATATCACTTATATCGCAAGTATACGAAGCTAAATAATTTGTGTCGCATGGATTTGAAGCTAAGCCTTCTACTTCGCATTGATTTGAAGCTAGAATCATGTGTTTCGCTTGGATTTGAAGCTAACTCGTTTGTTTCGCATGCAGTTGCAGCTAAATCATGTATATCACAAGTATTTGAAGCTAAACCATTTGTTTCGCATGGATTTGAAGGTAAATCTTCTTCTACTCGCATTGATTTGAATTTAAATCATGTGTTACGCTTGGATTTAAAGCTCACTCGTTTGTTTCACCTGCATTTGAAGCTTTATCACTTATATCGCAAGTATAAGAAGCTAAATAATTTGTGTTGCATGGATTTGATGCTAAGTCTTCTACTTCGCATTGATTTGAAGCTAAATCATGTGCTTCGCTTGGATTTGAAGATCACTCGTTTGTTTCACCTGCATTTGAAGCTATATCACTTATATCGCAAGTATACGAAGCCAAATAATTTGTGTCGCATGGATTTGATGCTAAGCCTTCTATTTCGCATTGATTTGAAGCTAAATCATGTGTTTTGCTTGGATTTGAAGCTAACTCGTTTGTTTCTCATGCAGTTGAAGCTAAATCATGTATATCACAAGTATTTGAAGCTAAACCATTTCTTTCCGCATGGATTTGAAGGTAAATCTTCTTGCTTCCCATTGATTTGAAGTTAATCAAGTGTTACGCTTGATTTGAAGATCACTCGTTTGTTTCACCTGCATTTGAAGCTATATCACTTATATCGCAAGTATACGAAGCTAAATAATTTGTGTCGCATGGATTTCGTGCTAAGCCTTCTATTTCGCAGTGATTTGAAGCTAAATCATGTGTTTCGCTTGGATTTGAAGATAACTCGTTTGTTTCTCATGCAGTGAAGCTAAATCATGTATATCACAAGTATTTGAAGCTAAACCATTTTTTTCGCATGGATTTGAGGTAAATCTTCTACTTCGCATTGATTTGAAGTTAAATCAGGTGTTACGCTTGGATTTAAAGCTCACTCGTTTGTTCACCTGCATTTGAAGCTTTATCACTTATATCGCAAGTATAAGAAGCTAAATAATTTGTGTTGCATGGATTTGATGCTAAGTCTTCTACTTCGCATTGATTTGAAGCTAAATCATGTGCTTCGCTTGGATTTGAAGCTAACTCGTTTGTTTCGCATGCAGTTGAAGCTAAATCATGTATATCACAAGTATTTGAAGCTAAGCCATTTGTTTCGCATGGATTTGAAGGTAAATCTTCTACTTCCCATTGATTTGAAGTTAAATCATGTGTTACGCATGGATTTGAAGATCACTCGTTTGTTTCGAATGCATTTGAAGCTTTATCACTTATATCGCAAGTATATGAAGCTAAATAATTTGTGTCGCATGGATTTGATGCTAAGCCTTCTACTTCGCATTGATTTGAAGCTAAATCATGTGTTTCGCTTGGATTTGAAGCTAACACGTTTGTTTCGCATGCAGTTGCAGATAAATCATGTATATCACAAGTATTTGAAGCTAAACCATTTGTTTCGCATGGATTTGAAGGTAAATCTTCTACTTCCCATTGATTTGAAGTTAAATCAAGTGTTACGCTTGGATTTGAAGATCACTCGTTTGTTTCACCTGCATTTGAAGCTTTATCGCTTATATCGCAAGTATAAGAAGCTAAATAATTTGTGTTGCATGCATTTGATGCTAAGCCTTCTACTGCGCATTGATTTGAAGCTAAATCATGTGTTTCGCTTGGATTTGAGGCTAACTCGTTTGTTTCGCATGCAGCTGAAGCTAAATCATGTATATCACAAGTATTTGAAGCTAAACCAGTTGTTTCGCATGGATTTGAAGGTAAATCTTCTACTTCCCATTGATTTGAAGTTAAATCATGTGTTACGCTTGGATTTGAAGATCACTCGTTTGTTTCGAATGCATTTGAAGCTATATCACTTATATCGCAAGTATACGAAGCTAAATAATTTGTGTCGCATGGATTTGATGCTAAGCCTTCTACTTCGCATTGATTTGAAGCTAAATCATGTGTTTCGCTTGGATTTGAAGCTAACACGTTTGTTTCGCATGCAGTTGCAGATAAATCATGTATATCACAAGTATTTGAAGCTAAACCATTTGTTTCGCATGGATTTGAAGGTAAATCTTCTACTTCCCATTGATTTGAAGTTAAATCATGTGTTACGGTTGGATTTGAAGATCACTCGTTTGTTTCGAATGCATTTGAAGCTTTATCACTTATATCGCAAATATATGAAGCTAAATAAATTGTGTTGCATGGATTTGAAGCTAAGCCTTCTACTTCGCATTGATTTGAAGCTAAATCATGTGTTTCGCTTGGATTTGAAGATAACTCGTTTGTTTCGCATGCAGTTGCAGCTAAATCATGTATATCACAAGCATTTGAAGCTAAACCATCTGTTTCGCATGGATTTGAAGGTAAATCTTCTACTTCCCATTGATTTGAAGTTAAATCATGTGTTACGCTTGGATTTCGAGATCACTCGTTTGTTTCACCTGCATTTGAAGCTATATCACTTATATCGCAAGTATACGAAGCTAAATAATTTGTGTCGCATGGATTTGAAGCTAAGCCTTCTACTTCGCATTGATTTGAAGCTAAATCATGTGTTTCGCTTGGATTTGAAGCTAACTCGTTTGTTTCGCATGCAGTTGCAGCTAAATCATGTATATCACAAGTATTTGAAGCTAAACCATTTGTTTCGCATGGATTTGAAGGTAAATCTTCTACTTCGCATTGATTTGAATTTAAATCATGTGTTACGCTTGGATTTAAAGCTCACTCGTTTGTTTCACCTGCATTTGAAGCTTTATCACTTATATCGCAAGTATAAGAAGCTAAATAATTTGTGTTGCATGGATTTGATGCTAAGTCTTCTACTTCGCATTGATTTGAAGCTAAATCATGTTCTTCGCTTTGATTTGAAGATCACTCGTTTGTTTCACCTGCATTTGAAGCTATATCACTTATATCGCAAGTATACGAAGCCAAATAATTTGTGTCGCATGGATTTGATGCTAAGCCTTCTATTTCGCATTGATTTGAAGCTAAATCATGTGTTTCGCTTGGATTTGAAGCTAACTCGTTTGTTTCCCATGCAGTTGAAGCAAAATCATGTATATCACAAGTATTTGAAGCTAAACCATTTGTTTCGCATGGATTTGAAGGATAATCTTCTACATCGCATTGATTTGAAGTTAAATCATGTGTTACGCTTGGATTTAAAGCTCACTCGTTTGTTTCACCTGCATTTGAAGCTTTATCACTTATATCGCAAGTATAAGAAGCTAAATAATTTGTGTTGCATGGATTTGATGCTAAGTCTTCTACTTCGCATTGATCTGAAGCTAAATCATGTGCTTCGCTTGGATTTGAAGCTAACTCGTTTGTTTCGCATGCAGTTGAAGGTAAATCATGTATATCACAAGTATTTGAAGCTAAGCCATTTGTTTCGCATGGATTTGAAGGTAAATCTTCTACTTCCCATTGATTTGAAGTTAAATCATGTGTTACGCTTGGATTTGAAGATCACTCGTTTATTTCACCTGCATTTGAAGCTATATCACTTATATCGCAAGTATAAGAAGCTAAATAATTTGTGTTGCATGGATTTGATGCTAAGTCTTCTACTTCGCATTGATTTGAAGCTAAATCATGTGCTTCGCTTGGATTTGATGCTAACTCGTTTGTTTCGCATGCAGTTGAAGCTAAATCATGTATATCACAAGTATTTGAAGCTAAGTCATTTGTTTCGCATGGATTTGAAGGTAAATCTTCTACTTCCCATTGATTTGAAGTTAAATCATGTGCTACGCTTGGATTTCGAGATCACTCGTTTGTTTCACCTGCATTTGAAGCTATATCACTTATATCGCAAGTATACGAAGCTAAATAATTTGTGTCGCATGGATTTGAAGCTAAGCCTTCTACTTCGCATTGATTTGAAGCTAAATCATGTGTTTCGCTTGGATTTGAAGCTAACTCGTTTGTTTCGCATGCAGTTGCAGCTAAATCATGTATATCACAAGTATTTGAAGCTAAACCATTTGTTTCGCATGGATTTGAAGGTAAATCTTCTACTTCGCATTGATTTGAATTTAAATCATGTGTTACGCTTGGATTTAAAGCTCACTCGTTTGTTTCACCTGCATTTGAAGCTTTATCACTTATATCGCAAGTATAATAAGCTAAATAATTTGTGTTGCATGGATTTGATGCTAAGTCTTCTACTTCGCATTGATTTGAAGCTAAATCATGTGCTTCGCTTGGATTTGAAGATCACTCGTTTGTTTCACCTGCATTTGAAGCTATATCACTTATATCGCAAGTATACGAAGCCAAATAATTTGTGTCGCATGGATTTGATGCTAAGCCTTCTATTTCGCATTGATTTGAAGCTAAATCATGTGTTTTGCTTGGATTTGAAGCTAACTCGTTTGTTTCTCATGCAGTTGAATCTAAATCATGTATATCACAAGTATTTGAAGCTAAACCATTTCTTTCGCATGGATTTGAAGGTAAATCTTCTGCTTCCCATTGATTTGAAGTTAAATCAAGTGTTACGCTTGGATTTGAAGATCACTCGTTTGTTTCACCTGCATTTGAAGCTATATCACTTATATCGCAAGTATACGAAGCTAAATAATTTGTGTCGCATGGATTTCATGCTAAGCCTTCTATTTCGCATTGATTTGAAGCTAGATCATGTGTTTCGCTTGGATTTGAAGCTAACTCGTTTGTTTCCCATGCAGTTGAAGCAAAATCATGTATATCACAAGTATTTGAAGCTAAACCATTTGTTTCGCATGGATTTGAAGGAAAATCTTCTACTTCGCATTGATTTGAAGTTAAATCATGTGTTACGCTTGGATTTAAAGCTCACTCGTTTGTTTCACCTGCATTTGAAGCTTTATCACTTATATCGCAACTATAAGAAGCTAAATACTTTGTGTTGCATGGATTTGATGCTAAGCCTTCTACTTCGCATTGATCTGAAGCTAAATCATGTGCTTCGCTTGGATTTGAAGCTAACTCGTTTGTTTCGCCTGCAGTTGAAGGTAAATCATGTATATCACAAGTATTTGAAGCTAAGCCATTTGTTTCGCATGGATTTGAAGGTAAGTCTTCTACTTCCCATTGATTTGAAGTTAAATCATGTGTTACGCTTGGATTTGAAGATCACTCGTTTGTTTCACCTGCATTTGAAGCTATATCACTTATATCGCAAGTATAAGAAGCTAAATAATTTGTGTTGCATGGATTTGATGCTAAGTCTTCTACTTCGCATTGATTTGAAGCTAAATCATGTGCTTCGCTTGGATTTGAAGCTAACTCGTTTGTTTCGCATGCAGTTGAAGCTAAATCATGTATATCACAAGTATTTGAAGCTAAGCCATTTGTTTCGCATGGATTTGAAGATAAATCTTCTACTTCCCATTGATTTGAAGTTAAATCATGTGTTACGCTTGGATTTGAAGATCACTCGTTTGTTTCACCTGCATTTGAAGCTATATCACTTATATCGCAAGTATACGAATCTAAATAATTTGTGTCACATGGATTTGATGCCAAGCCTTCTATTTCGCATTGATTTGAAGCTAAATCATGTGTTTCTCTTGGATTTGAAGCTAACTCGTTTGTTTCCCATGCAGTTGAAGCAAAATCATGTATATCACAAGTATTTGAAGCTAAACCATTTGTTTCGCATGGATTTGAAGGTAAATCTTCTACTTCGCAGTGATTTGAAGTTAAATCAAGTGTTACGCTTGGTTTTGAAGATCACTCGTTTGTATCACCTGCATTTGAAGCTTTATCACTTATATCGCAAGTATAAGAAGCTAAATAATTTGTGTCGCATGGATTTGATGCTAAGCCTTCTACTTCGCATTGATTTGAAGCTAAATCATGTGTTTCGCTTGGATTTGAAGCTAACTCGTTTGTTTCGCATGCAGTTGCAGCTAAATCATGTATATCACAAGTATTTGAAGCTAAACCATTTGTTTCGCATGGATTTGAAGGTAAATCTTCTACTTCGCATTGATTTGAATTTAAATCATGTGTTACGCTTGGATTTAAAGCTCACTCGTTTGTTTCACCTGCATTTGAAGCTTTATCACTTATATCGCAAGTATAAGAAGCTAAATAATTTGTGTTGCATGGATTTGATGCTAAGTCTTCTACTTCGCATTGATTTGAAGCTAAATCATGTGCTTCGCTTGGATTTGAAGATCACTCGTTTGTTTCACCTGCATTTGAAGCTATATCACTTATATCGCAAGTATACGAAGCCAAATAATTTGTGTCGCATGGATTTGATGCTAAGCCTTCTATTTCGCATTGATTTGAAGCTAAATCATGTGTTTTGCTTGGATTTGAAGCTAACTCGTTTGTTTCTCATGCAGTTGAAGCTAAATCATGTATATCACAAGTATTTGAAGCTAAACCATTTCTTTCGCATGGATTTGAAGGTAAATCTTCTGCTTCCCATTGATTTGAAGTTAAATCAAGTGTTACGCTTGGATTTGAAGATCACTCGTTTGTTTCACCTGCATTTGAAGCTATATCACTTATATCGCAAGTATACGAAGCTAAATAATTTGTGTCGCATGGATTTCATGCTAAGCCTTCTATTTCGCATTGATTTGAAGCTAGATCATGTGTTTCGCTTGGATTTGAAGCTAACTCGTTTGTTTCCCATGCAGTTGAAGCAAAATCATGTATATCACAAGTATTTGAAGCTAAACCATTTGTTTCGCATGGATTTGAAGGAAAATCTTCTACTTCGCATTGATTTGAAGTTAAATCATGTGTTACGCTTGGATTTAAAGCTCACTCGTTTGTTTCACCTGCATTTGAAGCTTTATCACTTATATCGCAACTATAAGAAGCTAAATACTTTGTGTTGCATGGATTTGATGCTAAGCCTTCTACTTCGCATTGATCTGAAGCTAAATCATGTGCTTCGCTTGGATTTGAAGCTAACTCGTTTGTTTTCGCCTGCAGTTGAAGGTAAATCATGTATATCACAAGTATTTGAAGCTAAGCCATTTGTTTCGCATGGATTTGAAGGTAAGTCTTCTACTTCCCATTGATTTGAAGTTAAATCATGTGTTACGCTTGGATTTGAAGATCACTCGTTTGTTTCACCTGCATTTGAAGCTATATCACTTATATCGCAAGTATAAGAAGCTAAATAATTTGTGTTGCATGGATTTGATGCTAAGTCTTCTACTTCGCATTGATTTGAAGCTAAATCATGTGCTTCGCTTGGATTTGAAGCTAACTCGTTTGTTTCGCATGCAGTTGAAGCTAAATCATGTATATCACAAGTATTTGAAGCTAAGCCATTTGTTTCGCATGGATTTGAAGATAAATCTTCTACTTCCCATTGATTTGAAGTTAAATCATGTGTTACGCTTGGATTTGAAGATCACTCGTTTGTTTCACCTGCATTTGAAGCTATATCACTTATATCGCAAGTATACGAATCTAAATAATTTGTGTCACATGGATTTGATGCCAAGCCTTCTATTTCGCATTGATTTGAAGCTAAATCATGTGTTTCTCTTGGATTTGAAGCTAACTCGTTTGTTTCCCATGCAGTTGAAGCAAAATCATGTATATCACAAGTATTTGAAGCTAAACCATTTGTTTCGCATGGATTTGAAGGTAAATCTTCTACTTCGCAGTGATTTGAAGTTAAATCAAGTGTTACGCTTGGTTTTGAAGATCACTCGTTTGTATCACCTGCATTTGAAGCTTTATCACTTATATCGCAAGTATAAGAAGCTAAATAATTTGTGTCGCATGGATTTGATGCTAAGCCTTCTACTTCGCATTGATTTGAAGCTAAATCATGTGTTTCGCTTGGATTTGAAGCTAACTCGTTTGTTTCGCATGCAGTTGCAGCTAAATCATGTATATCACAAGTATTTGAAGCTAAACCATTTGTTTCGCATGGATTTGAAGGTAAATCTTCTACTTCGCATTGATTTGAATTTAAATCATGTGTTACGCTTGGATTTAAAGCTCACTCGTTTGTTTCACCTGCATTTGAAGCTTTATCACTTATATCGCAAGTATAAGAAGCTAAATAATTTGTGTTGCATGGATTTGATGCTAAGTCTTCTACTTCGCATTGATTTGAAGCTAAATCATGTGCTTCGCTTGGATTTGAAGATCACTCGTTTGTTTCACCTGCATTTGAAGCTATATCACTTATATCGCAAGTATACGAAGCCAAATAATTTGTGTCGCATGGATTTGATGCTAAGCCTTCTATTTCGCATTGATTTGAAGCTAAATCATGTGTTTTGCTTGGATTTGAAGCTAACTCGTTTGTTTCTCATGCAGTTGAAGCTAAATCATGTATATCACAAGTATTTGAAGCTAAACCATTTCTTTCGCATGGATTTGAAGGTAAATCTTCTGCTTCCCATTGATTTGAAGTTAAATCAAGTGTTACGCTTGGATTTGAAGATCACTCGTTTGTTTCACCTGCATTTGAAGCTATATCACTTATATCGCAAGTATACGAAGCTAAATAATTTGTGTCGCATGGATTTCATGCTAAGCCTTCTATTTCGCATTGATTTGAAGCTAAATCATGTGTTTCGCTTGGATTTGAAGCTAACTCGTTTGTTTCCCATGCAGTTGAAGCAAAATCATGTATATCACAAGTATTTGAAGCTAAACCATTTGTTTCGCATGGATTTGAAGGAAAATCTTCTACTTCGCATTGATTTGAAGTTAAATCATGTGTTACGCTTGGATTTAAAGCTCACTCGTTTGTTTCACCTGCATTTGAAGCTATATCACTTATATCGCAACTATAAGAAGCTAAATACTTTGTGTTGCATGGATTTGATGCTAAGCCTTCTACTTCGCATTGATCTGAAGCTAAATCATGTGCTTCGCTTGGATTTGAAGCTAACTCGTTTGTTTCGCATGCAGTTGAAGGTAAATCATGTATATCACAAGTATTTGAAGCTAAGCCATTTGTTTCGCATGGATTTGAAGGTAAATCTTGTACTTCCCATTGATTTGAAGTTAAATCATGTGTTACGCTTGGATTTGAAGATCACTCGTTTGTTTCACCTGCATTTGAAGCTATATCACTTATATCGCAAGTATACGAATCTAAATAATTTGTGTCACATGGATTTGATGCCAAGCCTTCTATTTCGCATTGATTTGAAGCTAAATCATGTGTTTCGCTTGGATTTGAAGCTAACTCGTTTGTTTCCCATGCAGTTGAAGCACAATCATGTATATCACAAGTATTTGAAGCTAAACCATTTGTTTCGCATGGATTTGAAGGTAAATCTTCTACTTCGCAGTGATTTGAAGTTAAATCAAGTGTTACGCTTGGTTTTGAAGATCACTCGTTTGTATCACCTGCATTTGAAGCTTTATCACTTATATCGCAAGTATAAGAAGCTAAATAATTTGTGTCGCATGGATTTGATGCTAAGCCTTCTACTTCGCATTGATTTGAAGCTAAATCATGTGTTTCGCTCGGATTTGAAGCTAACTCGTTTGTTTCGCATGCAGTTGCAGCTAAATCATGTATATCACAAGTATTTGAAGCTAAGCCATTTGTTTCGCATGGAATTGAAGGTAAATCTTCTACTTCCCATTGATTTGAAGTTAAATCATGTGTTACGCTTGGATTTGAAGATCACTCGTTTGTTTCACCTGCATTTGAAGCTATATCACTTATATCGCAAGTATAGGAAGCTAAATAATTTGTGTTGCATGGATTTGATGCTAAGTCTTCTACTTCGCATTCATTTGAAGCTAAATCATGTGCTTCGCTTGGATTTGAAGCTAACTCGTTTGTTTCGCGTGCAGTTGCAGCTAAATCATGTATATCACAAGCATTTGAAGCTAAGCCATCTGTTTCGCATGGATTTGAAGGTAAATCTTCTACTTCCCATTGATTTGAAGTTAAATCATGTGTTACGCTTGGATTTCGAGATCACTCGTTTGTTTCACCTGCATTTGAAGCTATATCACTTATATCGCAAGTATACGAAGCTAAATAATTTGTGTCGCATGGATTTGAAGCTAAGCCTTCTACTTCGCATTGATTTGAAGCTAAATCATGTGTTTCGCTTGGATTTGAAGCTAACTCGTTTGTTTCGCATGCAGTTGCAGCTAAATCATGTATATCACAAGTATTTGAAGCTAAACCATTTGTTTCGCATGGATTTGAAGGTAAATCTTCTACTTCGCATTGATTTGAATTTAAATCATGTGTTACGCTTGGATTTAAAGCTCACTCGTTTGTTTCACCTGCATTTGAAGCTTTATCACTTATATCGCAAGTATAAGAAGCTAAATAATTTGTGTTGCATGGATTTGATGCTAAGTCTTCTACTTCGCATTGATTTGAAGCTAAATCATGTGCTTCGCTTGGATTTGAATATCACTCGTTTGTTTCACCTGCATTTGAAGCTATATCACTTATATCGCAAGTATACGAAGCCAAATAATTTGTGTCGCATGGATTTGATGCTAAGCCTTCTATTTCGCATTGATTTGAAGCTAAATCATGTGTTTTGCTTGGATTTGAAGCTAACTCGTTTGTTTCTCATGCAGTTGAAGCTAAATCGTGTATATCACAAGTATTTGAAGCTAAACCATTTCTTTCGCATGGATTTGAAGGTAAATCTTCTGCTTCCCATTGATTTGAAGTTAAATCAAGTGTTACGCTTGGATTTGAAGATCACACGTTTGTTTCACCTGCATTTGAAGCTATATCACTTATATCGCAAGTATACGAAGCTAAATAATTTGTGTCGCATGGATTTCATGCTAAGTCTTCTACTTCGCATTGATTTGAAGCTAATTCATGTGTTTCGCTTGGATTTGAAGCTAACTCGTTTGTTTCGCATGCAGTTGCAGCTAAATCATGTATATCACAAGTATTTGAAGCTAAGCCATTTGTTTCGCATGGATTTGAAGGTAAATCTTCTACTTCCCATTGATTTGAAGTTAAATCATGTGTTACGCTTGGATTTGAAGATCACTCGTTTGTTTCACCTGCATTTGAAGCTATATCACTTATATCGCAAGTATAGGAAGCTAAATAATTTGTGTTGCATGGATTTGATGCTAAGTCTTCTACTTCGCATTGATTTGAAGCTAAATCATGTGCTTCGCTTGGATTGAAGCTAACTCGTTTGTTTCGCATGCAGTTGCAGCTAAATCATGTATATCACAAGCATTTGAAGCTAAACCATCTGTTTCGCATGGATTTGAAGGTAAATTTTCTACTTCGCATTGATTTGAAGTTAAATCATGTGTTACGCTTGGATTTAAAGCTCACTCGTTTGTTTCACCTGCATTTGAAGCTTTATCACTTATATCGCAAGTATAAGAAGCTAAATAATTTGTGTTGCATGGATTTGATGCTAAGTCTTCTACTTCGCATTGATCTGAAGCTAAATCATGTGCTTCGCTTGGATTTGAAGCTAACTCGTTTGTTTCGCATGCAGTTGAAGCTAAATCATGTATATCACAAGTATTTGAAGCTAAGCCATTTGTTTCGCATGGATTTGAAGGTAAATCTTCTACTTCCCATTGATTTGAAGTTAAATCATGTGTTACGCTTGGATTTGAAGATCACTCGTTTGTTTCACCTGCATTTGAAGCTATATCACTTATATCGCAAGTATAAGAAGCTAAATAATTTGTGTTGCATGGATTTGATGCTAAGCCTTCTACTTCGCATTGATTTGAAGCTAAATCATGTCTTTCGCTTGGATTTGCAGCTAACTCGTTAGTTTCGCATGCAGATGAAACTAAATCATGTATATCACAAGTATTTGAAGCTAAACCATTTGTTTCGCATGGATTTGATGCTAAGCCTTCTTTTTCGCATTGATTTGAAGCTAAATCATGTGTTTCGCTTGGATTTGAAGCTAACTCGTTTGTTTCGCATGCAGTTGAAGCTAAATCATGTATATCAAAGGTATTTGAAGCTAAACCATTTGTTTCGCATGGATTTGAAGGTAAATCTTCTACTTTGCATTGATTTGAAGTTAAATCAAGTGTTACGCTTGGATTTGGAGATCACTCGTTTGTTTCACCTGCATTTGAAGCTTTATCACTTATATCGCAAGTATAAGAAGCTAAATAATTTGTGTTGCATGGATTTGATGCTAAGCCTTCTACTTCGCATTGATTTGAAGCTAAATCATGTGTTTCGCTTGGATTTGAGGCTAACTCGTTTGTTTCGCATGCAGTTGAAGCTAAATGATGTATATCACAAGTATTTGAAGCTAAGCCATTTGTTTCGCATGGATTTGAAGGTAAATCTTCTACTTCCCATTGATTTGAAGTTAAATCATGTGTTACGCTTGGATTTGAAGATCACTCGTTTGTTTCGAATGCATTTGAAGCTATATCACTTATATCGCAAGTATACGAAGCTAAATAATTTGTGTCGCATGGATTTGATGCTAAGCCTTCTATTTCGCATTGATTTGAAGCTAAATCATGTGTCTCGCTTGGATTTGGAGCTAACTCCTTTGTTTCCCATGCAGCTGAAGCTAAATCATGTATATCACAAGTATTTGAAGCTAAATCATTTGTTTCGCATGGATTTGAACGTAAATCTGTTACTACCCTTTGATTTGAAGTTAAATCATGTGTTACGCTTGGGTTTGAAGATCACTCGTTTTTTTCACCTGCATTTGAAGCTATATCACTTATATCGCAAGTATACGAAGCTAAATAATTTGTGTCGCACGGATTTGATGCTAAGCCTTATATTTCGCATTGATTTGAAGCTCAATCATGTGTTTCGCTTGGATTTGAAGCTAACTCGTTTGTTTCGCATGCAGTTGAAGCTAAATCATGTATATCACAAGTATTTGAAGCTAAACCATTTCCTTCGCATGGATTTGAAGGTAAATCTTCTACTTCCCATTGATTTGAAGCTAAACCATTTCTTTCGCATGGATTTGAAGGTAAATCTTCTACTTCCCATTGATTTGAAGTTAAATCAATTGTTACGCTTGGATTTGAAGATCACTCGTTAGTTTCACCTGCATTTGAAGCGTTATCACTTATATCGCAAGTACAAGAAGCTAAATAATTTGTGTTGCATGGATTTGATGCTAAGCCTCCTATTTCGCATTGACTTGAAGCTAAATTATGTGTTTCGCTTGGATTTGAGGCTTACTCGTTTGTTTCGCATGCAGCTGAAGCTAAATCATGTATATCACAAGTATTTGAAGCTAAACCATTTGTTTCGCATGGATTTGAAGGTAAATCTTCTACTTCGCATTGATTTGAAGTTAAATCATGTGTTATGCTTGGATTTAAAGCTCACTCGTTTGTTTCGCTTGCATTTGGAGCTTTATCACATATATCGCAAGTATAAGAAGCTAAATAATTTGTGTTGCATGGATTTGATGCTAAGCCTTCTACTTCGCATTGATTTGAAGCTAAATCATGTGTTTCGCTTGGATGTGAAGCTAACTCGTTAGTTTCGCATGCAGATGAAACTAAATCATGTATATCACAAGTATTTGAAGCTAAACCATTTGTTTCGCATGGATTTGATGCTAAGCCTTCTATTTCGCATTCATTTGAAGCTAAATCATGTGTTTCGCTTGGATTTGAAGCTAACTCGTTTGTTTCGCATGCAGTTGAAGCTAAATCATGTATATCACAAGTATTTGAAGCTAAACCATTTGTTTCGCATGGATTTGAATGTAAATCTTCTACTTCCCATTGATTTGAAGTTAAATCATGTGTTACGCTTGGATTTGAAGATCACTCATTTGTTTCACCTGCATTTGAAGCTATATCACTTATATCGCAAGTATACGAAGCTAAATAATTTGTGTCGCATGGATTTGATGCTAAGCCTTCTATTTCGCATTGATTTGAAGCTAAATCATGTGTTTCGCTTGGATTTGAAGCTAACTCGTTTGTTTCGCATGCAGTTGAAGCTAAATCATGTATATCAAAGGTATTTGAAGCTAAACCATTTGTTTCGCATGGATTTGAAGGTAAATCTTCTACTTCCCATTGATTTGAAGTTAAATCATGTGTTACGCTTGGATTTGAAGATCACTCGTTTGTTTCACCTGCATTTGAAGCTATATCACTTATATCGCAAGTATAAGAAGCTAAATAATTTGTGTTGCATGGATTTGATGCTAAGTCTTCTACTTCGCATTGATTTGAAGCTAAATCATGTGCTTCGCTTGGATTTGATGCTAACTCGTTTGTTTCGCATGCAGTCGAAGCTAAATCATGTATATCACAAGTATTTGAAGCTAAGCCATTTGTTTCGCATGGATTTGAAGGTAAATCTTCTACTTCCCATTGATTTGAAGTTAAATCATGTGTTACGCTTGGATTTCGAGATCACTCGTTTGTTTCACCTGCATTTGAAGCTATATCACTTATATCGCAAGTATACGAAGCTAAATAATTTGTGTCGCATGGATTTGATGCTAAGCCTTCTATTTCGCATTGATTTGAAGCTAAATCATGTGTTTCGCTTGGATTTGAAGCTAACTCGTTTGTTTCGCATGCAGTTGAAGCTAAATCATGTATATCAAAGGTATTTGAAGCTAAACCATTTGTTTCGCATGGATTTGAAGGTAAATCTTCTACTTCCCATTGATTTGAAGTTAAATCATGTGTTACGCTTGGATTTGAAGATCACTCGTTTGTTTCACCTGCATTTGAAGCTATATCACTTATATCGCAAGTATAAGAAGCTAAATAATTTGTGTTGTATGGATTTGATGCTAAGTCTTCTACTTCGCATTGATTTGAAGCTAAATCATGTGCTTCGCTTGGATTTGATGCTAACTCGTTTGTTTCGCATGCAGTCGAAGCTAAATCATGTATATCACAAGTATTTGAAGCTAAGCCATTTGTTTCGCATGGATTTGAAGGTAAATCTTCTACTTCCCATTGATTTGAAGTTAAATCATGTGTTACGCTTGGATTTCGAGATCACTCGTTTGTTTCACCTGCATTTGAAGCTATATCACTTATATCGCAAGTATACGAAAGCTAAATAATTTGTGTCGCATGGATTTGAAGCTAAGCCTTCTACTTCGCATTGATTTGAAGCTAAATCATGTGTTTCGCTTGGATTTGAAGCTAACTCGTTTGTTTCGCATGCAGTTGCAGCTAAATCATGTATATCACAAGTATTTGAAGCTAAACCATTTGTTTCGCATGGATTTGAAGGTAAATCTTCTACATCGCATTGATTTGAATTTAAATCATGTGTTAACGCTTGGATTTAAAGCTCACTCGTTTGTTTCACCCTGCATTTGAAGCTTTATCACTTATATCGCAAGTATAAGAAGCTAAATAATTTGTGTTGCATGGATTTGATGCTAAGTCTTCTACTTCGCATTGATTGAAGCTAAATCATGTGCTTCGCTTGGATTTGAAGATCACTCGTTTTTTTCACCTGCATTTGAAGCTATATCACTTATATCGCAAGTATACGAAGCCAAATAATTTGTGTCGCATGGATTTGATGCTAAGCCTTCTATTTCGCATTGATTTGAAGCTAAATCATGTGTTTCGCTTGGATTTGAAGCTAACTCGTTTGTTTCCCATGCAGTTGAAGCAAAATCATGTATATCACAAGTATTTGAAGCTAAACCATTTGTTTCGCATGGATTTGAAGGAAAATCTTCTACATCGCATTGATTTGAAGTTAAATCATGTGTTACGCTTGGATTTAAAGCTCACTCGTTTGTTTCACCTGCATTTGAAGCTATATCACTTATATCGCAAGTATAAGAAGCTAAATAATTTGTGTTGCATGCATTTGATGCTAAGTCTTCTACTTCGCATTGATTTGAAGCTAAATCATGTGCTTCGCTTGGATTTGATGCTACCTCGTTTGTTTCGCATGCAGTTGAATCTAAATCATGTATATCACAAGTATTTGAAGCTAAGTCATTTGTTTCGCATGGATTTGAAGGTAAATCTTCTACTTCCCATTGATTTGAAGTTAAATCATGTGCTACGCTTGGATTTCGAGATCACTCGTTTGTTTCACCTGCATTTGAAGCTATATCACTTATATCGCAAGTATACGAAGCCAAATAATTTGTGTCGCATGGATTTGATGCTAAGCCTTCTATTTCGCATTGATTTGAAGCTAAATCATGTGTTTTGCTTGGATTTGAAGCTAACTCGTTTGTTTCTCATGCAGTTGCAGCTAAATCATGTATATCACAAGTATTTGAAGCTAAACCATTTCTTTCGCATGGATTTGAAGGTAAATCTTCTGCTTCCCATTGATTTGAAGTTAAATCAAGTGTTACGCTTGGATTTGAAGATCACTCGTTTGTTTCACCTGCATTTGAAGCTATATCACTTATATCGCAAGTATACGAAGCTAAATAATTTGTGTCGCATGGATTTCATGCTAAGCCTTCTATTTCGCATTGATTTGAAGCTAGATCATGTGTTTCGCTTGGATTTGAAGCTAACTCGTTTGTTTCCCATGCAGTTGAAGCAAAATCATGTATATCACAAGTATTTGAAGCTAAACCCATTTGTTTCGCATGGATTTGAAGGAAAATCTTCTACTTCGCATTGATTTGAAGTTAAATCATGTGTTACGCTTGGATTTAAAGCTCACTCGTTTGTTTCACCTGCATTTGAAGCTTTATCACTTATATCGCAACTATAAGAAGCTAAATACTTTGTGTTGCATGGATTTGATGCTAAGCCTTCTACTTCGCATTGATCTGAAGCTAAATCATGTGCTTCGCTTGGATTGAAGCTAACTCGTTTGTTTCGCATGCAGTTGAAGGTAAGGTCATGTATATCACAAGTATTTGAAGCTAAGCCATTTGTTTCGCATGGATTTGAAGGTAAATCTTCTACTTCCCATTGATTTGAAGTTAAATCATGTGTTACGCTTGGATTTCGAGATCACTCGTTTGTTTCACCTGCATTTGAAGCTATATCACTTATATCGCAAGTATACGAAGCTAAATAATTTGTGTCGCATGGATTTGATGCTAAGCCTTCTATTTCGCATTGATTTGAAGCTAAATCATGTGTTTCGCTTGGATTTGAAGCTAACTCGTTTGTTTCGCATGCAGTTGAAGCTAAATCATGTATATCAAAGGTATTTGAAGCTAAACCATTTGTTTCGCATGGATTTGAAGGTAAATCTTCTACGTTCCCATTGATTTGAAGTTAAATCATGTGTTACGCTTGGATTTGAAGATCACTCGTTTGTTTCACCTGCATTTGAAGCTATATCTCTTATATCGCAAGTATAAGAAGCTAAATAATTTGTGTTGTATGGATTTGATGCTAAGTCTTCTACTTCGCATTGATTTGAAGCTAAATCATGTGCTTCGCTTGGATTTGATGCTAACTCGTTTGTTTCGCATGCAGTCGAAGCTAAATCATGTATATCACAAGTATTTGAAGCTAAGCCATTTGTTTCGCATGGATTTGAAGGTAAATCTTCTACTTCCCATTGATTTGAAGTTAAATCATGTGTTACGCTTGGATTTCGAGATCACTCGTTTGTTTCACCTGCATTTGAAGCTATATCACTTATATCGCAAGTATACGAAGCTAAATAATTTGTGTCGCATGGATTTGAAGCTAAGCCTTCTACTTCGCATTGATTTGAAGCTAAATCATGTGTTTCGCTTGGATTTGAAGCTAACTCGTTTGTTTCGCATGCAGTTGCAGCTAAATCATGTATATCACAAGTATTTGAAGCTAAACCATTTGTTTCGCATGGATTTGAAGGTAAATCTTCTACATCGCATTGATTTGAATTTAAATCATGTGTTACGCTTGGATTTAAAGCTCACTCGTTTGTTTCACCTGCATTTGAAGCTTTATCACTTATATCGCAAGTATAAGAAGCTAAATAATTTGTGTTGCATGGATTTGATGCTAAGTCTTCTACTTCGCATTGATTGAAGCTAAATCATGTGCTTCGCTTGGATTTGAAGATCACTCGTTTTTTTCACCTGCATTTGAAGCTATATCACTTATATCGCAAGTATACGAAGCCAAATAATTTGTGTCGCATGGATTTGATGCTAAGCCTTCTATTTCGCATTGATTGAAGCTAAATCATGTGTTTCGCTTGGATTTGAAGCTAACTCGTTTGTTTCCCATGCAGATGAAGGCAAAATCATGTATATCACAAGTATTTGAAGCTAAACCATTTGTTTCGCATGGATTTGAAGGAAAATCTTCTACATCGCATTGATTTGAAGTTAAATCATGTGTTACGCTTGGATTTAAAGCTCACTCGTTTGTTTCACCTGCATTTGAAGCTTTATCACTTATATCGCAAGTATAAGAAGCTAAATAATTTGTGTTGCATGGATTTGATGCTAAGTCTTCTACTTCGCATTGATCTGAAGCTAAATCATGTGCTTCGCTTGGATTTGAAGCTAACTCGTTTGTTTCGCATGCAGTTGAAGGTAAATCATGTATATCACAAGTATTTGAAGCTAAGCCATTTGTTTCGCATGGATTTGAAGGTAAATCTTCTACTTCCCATTGATTTGAAGTTAAATCATGTGTTACGCTTGGATTTGAAGATCACTCGTTTGTTTCACCTGCATTTGAAGCTATATCACTTATATCGCAAGTATAAGAAGCTAAATAATTTGTGTTGCATGCATTTGATGCTAAGTCTTCTACTTCGCATTGATTTGAAGCTAAATCATGTGCTTCGCTTGGATTTGATGCTACCTCGTTTGTTTCGCATGCAGTTGAATCTAAATCATGTATATCACAAGTATTTGAAGCTAAGTCATTTGTTTCGCATGGATTTGAAGGTAAATCTTCTACTTCCCATTGATTTGAAGTTAAATCATGTGCTACGCTTGGATTTCGAGATCACTCGTTTGTTTCACCTGCATTTGAAGCTATATCACTTATATCGCAAGTATACGAAGCCAAATAATTTGTGTCGCATGGATTTGATGCTAAGCCTTCTATTTCGCATTGATTTGAAGCTAAATCATGTGTTTTGCTTGGATTTGAAGCTAACTCGTTTGTTTCTCATGCAGTTGCAGCTAAATCATGTATATCACAAGTATTTGAAGCTAAACCATTTCTTTCGCATGGATTTGAAGGTAAATCTTCTGCTTCCCATTGATTTGAAGTTAAATCAAGTGTTACGCTTGGATTTGAAGATCACTCGTTTGTTTCACCTGCATTTGAAGCTATATCACTTATATCGCAAGT
This sequence comes from Megalopta genalis, assembly GCF_051020955.1. Taxonomy (NCBI): domain Eukaryota; kingdom Metazoa; phylum Arthropoda; class Insecta; order Hymenoptera; family Halictidae; genus Megalopta; species Megalopta genalis. The sequence goes on along the minus strand of NW_027476381.1, from coordinate 142,484 downwards.
ATACGAAGCTAAATAATTTGTGTCGCATGGATTTCATGCTAAGCCTTCTATTTCGCATTGATTTGAAGCTAGATCATGTGTTTCGCTTGGATTTGAAGCTAACTCGTTTGTTTCCCATGCAGTTGAAGCAAAATCATGTATATCACAAGTATTTGAAGCTAAACCATTTGTTTCGCATGGATTTGAAGGAAAATCTTCTACTTCGCATTGATTTGAAGTTAAATCATGTGTTACGCTTGGATTTAAAGCTCACTCGTTTGTTTCACCTGCATTTGAAGCTTTATCACTTATATCGCAACTATAAGAAGCTAAATACTTTGTGTTGCATGGATTTGATGCTAAGCCTTCTACTTCGCATTGATCTGAAGCTAAATCATGTGCTTCGCTTGGATTTGAAGCTAACTCGTTTGTTTCGCATGCAGTTGAAGGTAAGTCATGTATATCACAAGTATTTGAAGCTAAGCCATTTGTTTCGCATGGATTTGAAGGTAAGTCTTCTACTTCCCATTGATTTGAAGTTAAATCATGTGTTACGCTTGGATTTGAAGATCACTCGTTTGTTTCACCTGCATTTGAAGCTATATCACTTATATCGCAAGTATAAGAAGCTAAATAATTTGTGTTGCATGGATTTGATGCTAAGTCTTCTACTTCGCATTGATTTGAAGCTAAATCATGTGCTTCGCTTGGATTTGAAGCTAACTCGTTTGTTTCGCATGCAGTTGAAGCTAAATCATGTATATCACAAGTATTTGAAGCTAAACCATTTGTTTCGCATGGATTTGAAGGAAAATCTTCTACTTCGCATTGATTTGAAGTTAAATCATGTGTTACGCTTGGATTTAAAGCTCACTCGTTTGTTTCACCTGCATTTGAAGCTTTATCACTTATATCGCAACTATAAGAAGCTAAATACTTTGTGTTGCATGGATTTGATGCTAAGCCTTCTACTTCGCATTGATCTGAAGCTAAATCATGTGCTTCGCTTGGATTTGAAGCTAACTCGTTTGTTTCGCATGCAGTTGAAGGTAAATCATGTATATCACAAGTATTTGAAGCTAAGCCATTTGTTTCGCATGGATTTGAAGGTAAATCTTCTACCTCCCATTGATTTGAAGTTAAATCATGTGTTACGCTTGGATTTGAAGATCACTCGTTTGTTTCACCTGCATTTGAAGCTATATCACTTATATCGCAAGTATACGAATCTAAATAATTTGTGTCACATGGATTTGATGCCAAGCCTTCTATTTCGCATTGATTTGAAGCTAAATCATGTGTTTCGCTTGGATTTGAAGCTAACTCGTTCGTTTCCCATGCAGTTGAAGCAAAATCATGTATATCACAAGTATTTGAAGCTAAACCATTTGTTTCGCATGGATTTGAAGGTAAATCTTCTACTTCGCAGTGATTTGAAGTTAAATCAAGTGTTACGCTTGGTTTTGAAGATCACTCGTTTGTATCACCTGCATTTGAAGCTTTATCACTTATATCGCAAGTATAAGAAGCTAAATAATTTGTGTCGCATGGATTTGATGCTAAGCCTTCTACTTCGCATTGATTTGAAGCTAAATCATGTGTTTCGCTTGGATTTGAAGCTAACTCGTTTGTTTCGCATGCAGTTGCAGCTAAATCATGTATATCACAAGTATTTGAAGCTAAGCCATTTGTTTCGCATGGATTTGAAGGTAAATCTTCTACTTCCCATTGATTTGAAGTTAAATCATGTGTTACGCTTGGATTTGAAGATCACTCGTTTGTTTCACCTGCATTTGAAGCTATATCACTTATATCGCAAGTATAAGAAGCTAAATAATTTGTGTTGCATGGATTTGATGCTAAGCCTTCTACTTCGCATTGATTTGAAGCTAAATCATGTCTTTCGCTTGGATTTGCAGCTAACTCGTTAGTTTCGCATGCAGATGAAACTAAATCATGTATATCACAAGTATTTGAAGCTAAACCATTTGTTTCGCATGGATTTGATGCTAAGCCTTCTATTTCGCATTGATTTGAAGCTAAATCATGTGTTTCGCTTGGATTTGAAGCTAACTCGTTTGTTTCGCATGCAGTTGAAGCTAAATCATGTATATCAAAGGTATTTGAAGCTAAACCATTTGTTTCGCATGGATTTGAAGGTAAATCTTCTACTTTGCATTGATTTGAAGTTAAATCAAGTGTTACGCTTGGATTTGGAGATGACTCGTTTGTTTCACCTGCATTTGTAGCTTTATCACTTATATCGCAAGTATAAGAAGCTAAATAATTTGTGTTGCATGGATTTGATGCTAAGCCTTCTACTTCGCATTGATTTGAAGCTAAATCATGTGTTTCGCTTGGATTTGAGGCTAACTCGTTTGTTTCGCATGCAGTTGAAGCTAAATGATGTATATCACAAGTATTTGAAGCTAAGCCATTTGTTTCGCATGGATTTGAAGGTAAATCTTCTACTTCCCATTGATTTGAAGTTAAATCATGTGTTACGCTTGGATTTGAAGATCACTCGTTTGTGTCGAATGCATTTGAAGCTTTATCACTTATATCGCAAGTATATGAAGCTAAATAATTTGTGTTGAATGGATTTGATGCTAAACCTTCTACTTCGCATTGATTTGAAGCTAAATCATGTGTTACGCTTGGATTTGAAGATCACTCATTTGTTTCACCTGCATTTGAAGCTATATCACTTATATCGCAAGTATACGAAGCTAAATAATTTGTGTCGCATGGATTTGATGCTAAGCCTTCTATTTCGCATTGATTTGAAGCTAAATCATGTGTTTCGCTTGGATTTGAAGCTAACTCGTTTGTTTCTCATGCAGTTGAAGCTAAATCATGTATATCACAAGTACTTGAAGCTAAACCATTTGTTTCGCATGGATTTGAAGGTAAATCTTCTACTTTGCATTGATTTGAAGTTAAATCAAGTGTTACGCTTGGATTTGGAGATCACTCGTTTGTTTCACCTGCATTTGAAGCTTTATCTCTTATATCGCAAGTATAAGAAGCTAAATAATTTGTGTTGCATGGATTTGATGCTAAGCCTTCTACTTCGCATTGATTTGAAGCTAAATCATGTGTTTCGCTTGGATTTGAAGATCACTCGTTTGTTTCACCTGCATTTGAAGCTTTATCACTTATATCGCAAGTATAAGAAGCTAAATAATTTGTGTTGCATGGATTTGATGCTAAGCCTTCTACTTCGCATTGATTTGAAGCTAAATCATGTGTTTCGCTTGGATTTGAAGCTAACTCGTTTGTTTCGCATGCAGCTGAAGCTAAATCATGTATATCACAAGTATTTGAAGCTAAACCATTGGTTTCGCATGGATTTGAAGGTAAATCTTCTACTTCGCACTGATTTGAAGCTAAATCATGTGTTTCGCTTGGATTTGAGGCTAACTCGTTTGTTTCGCATGCAGCTGAAGCTAAATCATGTATATCACAAGTATTTGAAGCTAAACCAGTTGTTTCGCATGGATTTGAAGGTAAATCTTCTACTTTCCATTGATTTGAAGTTAAATCATGTGTTACGCTTGGATTTAAAGCTCACTCGTTTGTTTCACCTGCATTTGAAGCTTTATCACTTATATCGCCAGTATAAGAAGCTAAATAATTTGTGTTGCATGGATTTGATGCTAAGCCTTCTACTTCGCATTGATTTGAAGCTAAATCATGTGTTTCGCTTGGATTTGAAGCTAACACGTTTGTTTCGCATGCAGTTGCAGATAAATCATGTATATCACAAGTATTTGAAGCTAAACCATTTGTTTCGCATGGATTTGAAGGTAAATCTTCTACTTCGCATTGATTTGAAGTTAAATCATGTGTTACGCTTGGATTTAAAGCTCACTCGTTTGTTTCACCTGCATTTGAAGCTTTATCACTTATATCGCAAGTATAAGAAGCTAAATAATTTGTGTTGCATGGATTTGATGCTAAGTCTTCTACTTCGCATTGATTTGAAGCTAAATCATGTGCTTCGCTTGGATTTGAAGCTAACTCGTTTGTTTCGCATGCAGTTGAAGCTAAATCATGTATATCACAAGTATTTGAAGCTAAGCCATTTGTTTCGCATGGATTTGAAGGTAAATCTTCTACTTCCCATTGATTTGAAGTTAAATCATGTGTTACGCTTGGATTTGAAGATCACTCGTTTGTTTCACCTGCATTTGAAGCTATATCACTTATATCGCAAGTATACGAAGCTAAATAATTTGTGTCGCATGGATTTGATGCTAAGCCTTCTACTTCGTATTGATTTGAAGCTAAATCATGTGTTTCGCTTGGATTTGAGGATAACTCGTCTGTTTCGCATGCAGCTGAAGCTAAATCACGTATATCACAAGTATTTGAAGCTAAGCCATTTGTTTCGCATGGATTTGAAGGTAAATCTTCTACTTCCCATTGATTTGAAGTTAAATCATGTGTTACGCATGGATTTGAAGATCACTCGTTTGTTTCGAATGCATTTGAAGCTATATCACTTATATCGCAAGTATACGAAGCTAAATAATTTGTGTCGCATTTTTTTATGCTAAGCCTTCTATTTCGCATTGATTTGAAGCTAAATCATGTATTTCGCTTGGATTTGAGTCTAACTCGTTTGTTTAGCATGCAGCTGAAGCTAAATCATGTATATCACAAGTAGTTGAAGCTAAACCATATGTTTCGCATGGATTTGAAGGCAAATCTTCTACTTCGCATTGATTTGAAGTTAAATCATGTGTTTCGCTTGGATTTGAGGCTAACTCGTTTGTTTCGCATGCAGCTGAAGCTAAATCATGTATATCACAAGTATTTGAAGCTAAACCATTTGTTTCGCATGGATTTGAATGTAAATCTTCTACTTCCCATTGATTTGAAATTAAATCATGTGTTACGCTTGGATTTGAAGATCACTCGTTTGTTTCGAATGCATTTGAAGCTATATCACTTATATCGCAAGTATACGAAGCTAAATAATTTGTGTCGCATGGATTTGATGCCAAGCCTTCTACTTCGCATTGATTTGAAGCTAAATCATGTGATTCGCTTGGATTTGAAGCTAACACGTTTGTTTCGCATGCAGTTGCAGATAAATCATGTATATCACAAGTATTTGAAGCTAAACCATTTGTTTCGCATGGATTTGAAGGTAAATCTTCTACTTCCCATTGATTTGAAGTTAAATCAAGTGTTACGCTTGGATTTGAAGATCACTCGTTTGTTTCACCTGCATTTGAAGCTTTATCGCTTATATCGCAAGTATAAGAAGCTAAATAATTTGTGTTGCATGGATTTGATGCTAAGCCTTCTACTGCGCATTGATTTGAAGCTAAATCATGTGTTTCGCTTGGATTTGAGGCTAACTCGTTTGTTTCGCATGCAGCTGAAGCTAAATCATGTATATCACAAGTATTTGAAGCTAAACCAGTTGTTTCGCATGGATTTGAAGGTAAATCATCTACTTCCAATTGATTTGAAGTTAAATCATGTGTTACGCTTGGATTTGAAGATCACTCGTTTGTTTCGAATGCATTTGAAGCTATATCACTTATATCGCAAGTATACGAAGCTAAATAATTTGTGTCGCATGGATTTGAAGCTAAGCCTTCTACTTCGCATTGATTTGAAGCTAAATCATGTGTTTCGCTTGGATTTGAAGCTAACTCGTTTGTTTCGCATGCAGTTGCAGCTAAATCATGTATATCACAAGTATTTGAAGCTAAACCATTTGTTCGCATGGATTTGAAGGTAAATCTTCTACTTCGCATTGATTTGAATTTAAATCATGTGTTACGCTTGGATTTAAAGCTCACTCGTTTGTTTCACCTGCATTTGAAGCTTTATCACTTATATCGCAAGTATAAGAAGCTAAATAATTTGTGTTGCATGGATTTGATGCTAAGTCTTCTACTTCGCATTGATTTGAAGCTAAATCATGTGCTTCGCTTGGATTTGAAGATCACTCGTTTGTTTCACCTGCATTTGAAGCTATATCACTTATATCGCAAGTATACGAAGCCAAATAATTTGTGTCGCATGGATTTGATGCTAAGCCTTCTATTTCGCATTGATTTGAAGCTAAATCATGTGTTTTGCTTGGATTTGAAGCTAACTCGTTTGTTTCTCATGCAATTGAAGCTAAATCATGTATATCACAAGTATTTGAAGCTAAACCATTTCTTTCGCATGGATTTGAAGGTAAATCTTCTGCTTCCCATTGATTTGAAGTTAAATCATGTGTTACGCTTGGATTTGAAGATCACTCGTGTGTTTCACCTGCATTTCAAGCTATATCACTTATATCGCAAGTATACGAAGCTAAATAATTTGTGTCGCATGGATTTGAAGCTAAGCCTTCTACTTCGCATTGATTTGAAGCTAAATCATGTGTTTCGCTTGGATTTGAAGCTAACTCGTTTGTTTCGCATGCAGTTGCAGCTAAATCATGTATATCACAAGTATTTGAAGCTAAACCATTTGTTTCGCATGGATTTGAAGGTAAATCTTCTACTTCGCATTGATTTGAATTTAAATCATGTGTTACGCTTGGATTTAAAGCTCACTCGTTTGTTTCACCTGCATTTGAAGCTTTATCACTTATATCGCAAGTATAAGAAGCTAAATAATTTGTGTTGCATGGATTTGATGCTAAGTCTTCTACTTCGCATTGATTTGAAGCTAAATCATGTGCTTCGCTTGGATTTGAAGATCACTCGTTTGTTTCACCTGCATTTGAAGCTATATCACTTATATCGCAAGTATACGAAGCCAAATAATTTGTGTCGCATGGATTTGATGCTAAGCCTTCTATTTCGCATTGATTTGAAGCTAAATCATGTGTTTTGCTTGGATTTGAAGCTAACTCGTTTGTTTCTCATGCAGTTGAAGCTAAATCATGTATATCACAAGTATTTGAAGCTAAACCATTTCTTTCGCATGGATTTGAAGGTAAATCTTCTGCTTCCCATTGATTTGAAGTTAAATCAAGTGTTACGCTTGGATTTGAAGATCACTCGTTTGTTTCACCTGCATTTGAAGCTATATCACTTATATCGCAAGTATACGAAGCTAAATAATTTGTGTCGCATGGATTTCGCGCTAAGCCTTCTATTTCGCAGTGATTTGAAGCTAAATCATGTGTTTCGCTTGGATTTGAAGATAACTCCTTTGTTTCTCATGCAGTTGAAGCTAAATCATGTATATCACAAGTATTTGAAGCTTAACCATTTTTTTCGCATGGATTTGAAGGTAAATCTTCTACTTCCCATTGATTTGAAGTTAAATCATGTGTTACGCTTGGAATTGAAGATCACTCGTTTGTTTCGAATGCATTTGAAGCTTTATCACATATACCGCAAGTATATGAAGCTAAATAATTTGTGTTGCATGGATTTGATGCTAAGTCTTCTACTTCGCATTGATCTGAAGCTAAATCATGTGCTTCGCTTGGATTTGAAGCTAACTCGTTTGTTTCGCATGCAGTTGAAGGTAAATCATGTATATCACAAGTATTTGAAGCTGAGCCATTTGTTTCGCATGGATTTGAAGGTACATCTTCTACTTCCCATTGATTTGAAGTTAAATCATGTGTTACGCTTGGATTTGAAGATCACTCGTTGTTTCACCTGCATTTGAAGCTATATCACTTATATCGCAAGTATACGAAGCCAAATAATTTGTGTCGCATGGATTTGATGCTAAGCCTTCTATTTCGCATTGATTTGAAGCTAAATCATGTGTTTTGCTTGGATTTGAAGCTAACTCGTTTGTTTCTCATGCAGTAGAAGCTAAATCATGTATATCACAAGTATTTGAAGCTAAACCATTTCTTTCGCATGGATTTGAAGGTAAATCTTCTGCTTCCCATTGATTTGAAGTTAAATCAAGTGTTACGCTTGGATTTGAAGATCACTCGTTTGTTTCACCTGCATTTGAAGCTATATCACTTATATCGCAAGTATACGAAGCTAAATAATTTGTGTTGCATGGATTTGATGCTAAGTCTTCTACTTCGCATTGATCTGAAGCTAAATCATGTGCTTCGCTTGGATTTGAAGCTAACTCGTTTGTTTCGCATGCAGTTGAATGTAAATCATGTATATCACAAGTATTTGAAGCTAAGCCATTTGTTTCGCATGGATTTGAAGGTAAATCTTCTACTTCCCATTGATTTGAAGTTAAATCATGTGTTACGCTTGGATTTGAAGATCACTCGTTTGTTTCACCTGCATTTGAAACTATATCACTTATATCGCAAGTATAAGAAGCTAAATAATTTGTGTTGCATGGATTTGATGCTAAGTCTTCTACTTCGCATTGATTTGAAGCTAAATCATGTGCTTCGCTTGGATTTGAAGCTAACTCGTTTGTTTCGCATGCAGTTGAAGCAAAATCATGTATATCACAAGTATTTGAAGCTAAGCCATTTGTTTCGCATGGATTTGAAGATAAATCTTCTACTTCCCATTGATTTGAAGTTAAATCATGTGTTACGCTTGGATTTGAAGATCACTCGTTTGTTTCACCTGCATTTGAAGCTATATCACTTATATCGTAAGTATAAGAAGCTAAATAATTTGTGTCGCATGGATTTGATGCTAAGCCTTCTACTTCGCATTGATTTGAAGCTAAATCATTTGTTTCGCTTGGATTTGAAGCTAACTCGTTTGTTTCGCATGCAGTTGCAGCTAAATCATGTATATCACAAGTATTTGAAGCTAAGCCATTTGTTTCGCATGGATTTGAAGGTAAATCTTCTACTTCCCATTGATTTGAAGTTAAATCATGTGTTACGCTTGGATTTGAAGATCACTCGTTTGTTTCACCTGCATTTGAAGCTATATCACTTATATCGCAAGTATAGGAAGCTAAATAATTTGTGTTGCATGGATTTGATGCTAAGTCTTCTACTTCGCATTGATTTGAAGCTAAAACATGTGCTTCGCTTGGATTTGAAGCTAACTCGTTTGTTTCGCATGCAGTTGCAGCTAAATCATGTATATCACAAGTATTTGAAGCTAAGCCATTTGTTTCGCATGGATTTGAAGGTAAATCTTCTACTTCCCATTGATTTGAAGTTAAATCATGTGTTACGCATGGATTTGAAGATCACTCGTTTGTTTCACCTGCATTTGAAGCTATATCACTTATATCGCAAGTATAGGATGCTAAATAATTTGTGTTGCATGGATTTGATGCTAAGTCTTCTACTTCGCATTGATTTGAAGCTAAATCATGTGCTTCGCTTGGATTTGAAGCTAACTCGTTTGTTTCGCATGCAGTTGCAGCTAAATCATGTATATCACAAGCATTTGAAGCTAAACCATCTGTTTCGCATGGATTTGAAGGTAAATTTTCTACTTCGCATTGATTTGAAGTTAAATCATGTGTTACGCTTGGATTTAAAGCTCACTCGTTTGTTTCACCTGCATTTGAAGCTTTATCACTTATATCGCAAGTATAAGAAGCTAAATAATTTGTGTTGCATGGATGTGATGCTAAGTCTTCTACTTCGCATTGATCTGAAGCTAAATCATGTGCTTCGCTTGGATTTGAAGCTAACTCGCTTGTTTCGCATGCAGTTGATGCTAAATCATGTATATCACAAGTATTTGAAGCTAAGCCATTTGTATCGCATGGATTTGAAGGTAAATCTTCTACTCCCCATTGATTTGAAGTTAAATCATGTGTTACGCTTGGATTTGAAGATCACTCGTTTGTTTCACCTGCATTTGAAGCTATATCACTTATATCGTAAGTATACGAAGCTAAATAATTTGTGTCGCATGGATTTGATGCTAAGCCCTCTATTTCGCATTGATTTGAAGTTAAATCATTTGTTTCGCTTGGATTTGAAGCTAACTCGTTTGTTTCGCATGCAGTTGAATCTAAATCATGTATATCACAGGTATTTGAAGCTAAACCATTTGTTTCGCATGGATTTGAAGGTAAATCTTCTACTTCCCATTGATTTGAAGTTAAATCATGTGTTACGATTGGATTTGAAGATCACTCGTTTGTTTCACCTGCATTTGAAGCTATATCACTTATATCGCAAGTATACGAAGCTAAATAATTTGTGTCGCATGGATTTGATGCTAAGCCTTCTATTTCGCATTGATTTGAAGCTAAATCATGTGTTTCGCTTGGATTTGAAGCTAACTCGTTTGTTTCCCATGCAGTTGAAGCAAAATCATGTATATCACAAGTATTTGAAGCTAAACCATTTGTTTCGCATGGATTTGAAGGAAAATCTTCTACATCGCATTGATTTGAAGTTAAATCATGTGTTACGCTTGGATTTAATGCTCACTCGTTTGTTTCACCTGCATTTGAAGCTTTATCACTTATATCGCAAGTATAAGAAGCTAAATAATTTGTGTTGCATGGATTTGATGCTAAGTCTTCTACTTCGCATTGATCTGAAGCTAAATCATGTGCTTCGCTTGGATTTGAAGCTAACTCGTTTGTTTCGCATGCAGTTGAAGGTAAATCATGTATATCACAAGTATTTGAAGCTAAGCCATTTGTTTCGCATGGATTTGAAGGTAAATCTTCTACTTCCCATTGATTTGAAGTTAAATCATGTGTTACGCTTGGATTTGAAGATCACTCGTTTGTTTCACCTGCATTTGAAGCTATATCACTTTTATCGCAAGTATAAGAAGCTAAATAATTTGTGTTGCATGGATTTGATGCTAAGTCTTCTACTTCGCATTGATTTGAAGCTAAATCATGTGCTTCGCTTGGATTTGAAGCTAACTCGTTTGTTTCGCATGCAGTTGAAGCAAAATCATGTATATCACAAGTATTTGAAGCTAAGCCATTTGTTTCGCATGGATTTGAAGATAAATCTTCTACTTCCCATTGATTTGAAGTTAAATCATGTGTTACGCTTGGATTTGAAGATCACTCGTTTGTTTCACCTGCATTTGAAGCTATATCACTTATATCGCAAGTATAAGAAGCTAAATAATTTGTGTCGCATGGATTTGATGCTAAGCCTTCTACTTCGCATTGATTTGAAGCTAAATCATGTGTTTCGCTTGGATTTGAAGCTAACTCGTTTGTTTCGCATGCAGTTGCAGCTAAATCATGTATATCACAAGTATTTGAAGCTAAGCCATTTGTTTCGCATGGATTTGAAGGTAAATCTTCTACTTCCCATTGATTTGAATTTAAATCATGTGTTACGCTTGGATTTGAAGATCACTCGTTTGTTTCACCTGCATTTGAAGCTATATCACTTATATCGCAAGTATAGGAAGCTAAATAATTTGTGTTGCATGGATTTGATGCTAAGTTTTCTACTTCGCATTGATTTGAAGCTAAAACATGTGCTTCGCTTGGATTTGAAGCTAACTCGTTTGTTTCGCATGCAGTTGCAGCTAAATCATGTATATCACAAGTATTTGAAGCTAAGCCATTTGTTTCGCATGGATTTGAAGGTAAATCTTCTACTTCCCATTGATTTGAAGTTAAATCATGTGTTACGCTTGGATTTGAAGATCACTCGTTTGTTTCACCTGCATTTGAAGCTATATCACTTATATCGCAAGTATAGGAAGCTAAATAATTTGTGTTGCATGGATTTGATGCTAAGTCTTCTACTTCGCATTGATTTGAAGCTAAATCATGTGCTTCGCTTGGATTTGAAGCTAACTCGTTTGTTTCGCATGCAGTTGCAGCTAAATCAAGTATATCACAATCATTTGAAGCTAAACCATCTGTTTCGCATGGATTTGAAGGTAAATTTTCTACTTCGCATTGATTTGAAGTTAAATCATGTGTTACGCTTGGATTTAAAGCTCACTCGTTTGTTTCACCTGCATTTGAAGCTTTATCACTTATATCGCAAGTATAAGAAGCTAAATAATTTGTGTTGCATGGATGTGATGCTAAGTCTTCTACTTCGCATTGATCTGAAGCTAAATCATGTGCTTCGCTTGGATTTGAAGCTAACTCGTTTGTTTCGCATGCAGTTGATGCTAAATCATGTATATCACAAGTATTTGAAGCTAAGCCATTTGTTTCGCATGGATTTGAAGGTAAATCTTCTACTCCCCATTGATTTGAAGTTAAATCATGTGTTACGCTTGGATTTGAAGATCACTCGTTTGTTTCACCTGCATTTGAAGCTATATCACTTATATCGCAAGTATACGTAGCTAAATAATTTGTGTCGCATGGATTTGATGCTAAGCCTTCTACTTCGCATTGATTTGAAGCTAAATCATGTGCTTCGCTTGGATTTGAAGCTAACTCGTTTGTTTCGCATGCAGTTGAAGCTAAATCATGTATATCACAAGTATTTGAAGCTAAGCCATTTGTTTCGCATGGATTTGAAGGTAAATCTTCTACTTCCCATTGATTTGAAGTTAAATCATGTGTTACGCTTGGATTTCGAGATCACTCGTTTGTTTCACCTGCATTTGAAGCTATATCACTTATATCGCAAGTATACGAAGCTAAATAATTTGTGTCGCATGGATTTGAAGCTAAGCCTTCTACTTCGCATTGATTTGAAGCTAAATCATGTGCTTCGCTTGGATTTGAAGATCACTCGTTTGTTTCGCATGCAGTTGAAGGTAAATCATGTATATCACAAGTATTTGAAGCTAAGCCATTTGTTTCGCATGGATTTGAAGGTAAATCTTCTAGTTCGCTTTGATTTGAAGTTAAATCATGTGTTACACTTGGATTTAAAGCTCACTCGTTTGTTTCGCCTGCATTTGAAGCTTTATCTCTTATATCGCAAGTATAAGAAGCTAAATAATTTGTGTTGCATGGATTTGATGCTAAGTCTTCTACTTCGCATTGATCTGAAGCTAAATCATGTGCTTCGCTTGGATTTGAAGATCACTCGTTTGTTTCGCATGCAGTTGAAGGTAAATCATGTATATCACTAGTATTTGAAGCTAAGCCATTTGTTTCGCATGGATTTGAAGGTAAATCTTCTAGTTCGCTTTGATTTGAAGTTAAATCATGTGTTACACTTGGATTTAAAGCTCACTCGTTTGTTTCGCCTGCATTTGAAGCTTTATCACTTATATCGCAAGTATAAGAAGCTAAATAATTTGTGATGCATGGATGTGATGCTAAGTCTTCTACTTCGCATTGATCTGAAGCTAAATCATGTGCTTCGCTTGGATTTGAAGCTAACTCGCTTGTTTCGCATGCAGTTGATGCTAAATCATGTATATCACAAGTATTTGAAGCTAAGCCATTTGTTTCGCATGGATTTGAAGGTAAATCTTCTACTCCCCATTGATTTGAAGTTAAATCATGTGTTACGCTTGGATTTGAAGATCACTCGTTTGTTTCACCTGCATTTGAAGCTATATCACTTATATCGCAAGTATACGTAGCTAAATAATTTGTGTCGCATGGATTTGATGCTAAGCCTTCTACTTCGCATTGATTTCAAGCTAAATCATGTGCTTCGCTTGGATTTGAAGCTAACTCGTTTGTTTCGCATGCAGTTGAAGCTAAATCATGTATATCACAAGTATTTGAAGCTAAGCCATTTGTTTCGCATGGATTTGAAGGTAAATCTTCTACTTCCCATTGATTTGAAGTTAAATCATGTGTTACGCTTGGATTTGAAGATCACTCGTTTGTTTCACCTGCATTTGAAGCTATATCACTTATATCGTAAGTATACGAAGCTAAATAATTTGTGTCGCATGGATTTGATGCTAAGCCCTCTATTTCGCATTGATTTGAAGTTAAATCATTTGTTTCGCTTGGATTTGAAGCTAACTCGTTTGTTTCGCATGCAGTTGAATCTAAATCATGTATATCACAGGTATTTGAAGCTAAACCATTTGTTTCGCATGGATTTGAAGGTAAATCTTCTACTTCCCATTGATTTGAAGTTAAATCATGTGTTACGATTGGATTTGAAGATCACTCGTTTGTTTCACCTGCATTTGAAGCTATATCACTTATATCGCAAGTATACGAAGCTAAATAATTTGTGTCGCATGGATTTGATGCTAAGCCTTCTATTTCGCATTGATTTGAAGCTAAATCATGTGTTTCGCTTGGATTTGAAGCTAACTCGTTTGTTTCCCATGCAGTTGAAGCAAAATCATGTATATCACAAGTATTTGAAGCTAAACCATTTGTTTCGCATGGATTTGAAGGAAAATCTTCTACATCGCATTGATTTGAAGTTAAATCATGTGTTACGCTTGGATTTAATGCTCACTCGTTTGTTTCACCTGCATTTGAAGCTTTATCACTTATATCGCAAGTATAAGAAGCTAAATAATTTGTGTTGCATGGATTTGATGCTAAGTCTTCTACTTCGCATTGATCTGAAGCTAAATCATGTGCTTCGCTTGGATTTGAAGCTAACTCGTTTGTTTCGCATGCAGTTGAAGGTAAATCATGTATATCACAAGTATTTGAAGCTAAGCCATTTGTTTCGCATGGATTTGAAGGTAAATCTTCTACTTCCCATTGATTTGAAGTTAAATCATGTGTTACGCTTGGATTTGAAGATCACTCGTTTGTTTCACCTGCATTTGAAGCTATATCACTTATATCGCAAGTATAAGAAGCTAAATAATTTGTGTTGCATGGATTTGATGCTAAGTCTTCTACTTCGCATTGATTTGAAGCTAAATCATGTGCTTCGCTTGGATTTGAAGCTAACTCGTTTGTTTCGCATGCAGTTGAAGCAAAATCATGTATATCACAAGTATTTGAAGCTAAGCCATTTGTTTCGCATGGATTTGAAGATAAATCTTCTACTTCCCATTGATTTGAAGTTAAATCATGTGTTACGCTTGGATTTGAAGATCACTCGTTTGTTTCACCTGCATTTGAAGCTATATCACTTATATCGCAAGTATAAGAAGCTAAATAATTTGTGTCGCATGGATTTGATGCTAAGCCTTCTACTTCGCATTGATTTGAAGCTAAATCATGTGTTTCGCTTGGATTTGAAGCTAACTCGTTTGTTTCGCATGCAGTTGCAGCTAAATCATGTATATCACAAGTATTTGAAGCTAAGCCATTTGTTTCGCATGGATTTGAAGGTAAATCTTCTACTTCCCATTGATTTGAAGTTAAATCATGTGTTACGCTTGGATTTGAAGATCACTCGTTTGTTTCACCTGCATTTGAAGCTATATCACTTATATCGCAAGTATAGGAAGCTAAATAATTTGTGTTGCATGGATTTGATGCTAAGTTTTCTACTTCGCATTGATTTGAAGCTAAAACATGTGCTTCGCTTGGATTTGAAGCTAACTCGTTTGTTTCGCATGCAGTTGCAGCTAAATCATGTATATCACAAGTATTTGAAGCTAAGCCATTTGTTTCGCATGGATTTGAAGGTAAATCTTCTACTTCCCATTGATTTGAAGTTAAATCATGTGTTACGCTTGGATTTGAAGATCACTCGTTTGTTTCACCTGCATTTGAAGCTATATCACTTATATCGCAAGTATAGGAAGCTAAATAATTTGTGTTGCATGGATTTGATGCTAAGTCTTCTACTTCGCATTGATTTGAAGCTAAATCATGTGCTTCGCTTGGATTTGAAGCTAACTCGTTTGTTTCGCATGCAGTTGCAGCTAAATCATGTATATCACAATCATTTGAAGCTAAACCATCTGTTTCGCATGGATTTGAAGGTAAATTTTCTACTTCGCATTGATTTGAAGTTAAATCATGTGTTACGCTTGGATTTAAAGCTCACTCGTTTGTTTCACCTGCATTTGAAGCTTTATCACTTATATCGCAAGTATAAGAAGCTAAATAATTTGTGTTGCATGGATGTGATGCTAAGTCTTCTACTTCGCATTGATCTGAAGCTAAATCATGTGCTTCGCTTGGATTTGAAGCTAACTCGTTTGTTTCGCATGCAGTTGATGCTAAATCATGTATATCACAAGTATTTGAAGCTAAGCCATTCGTTTCGCATGGATTTGAAGGTAAATCTTCTACTCCCCATTGATTTGAAGTTAAATCATGTGTTACGCTTGGATTTGAAGATCACTCGTTTGTTTCACCTGCATTTGAAGCTATATCACTTATATCGCAAGTATACGTAGCTAAATAATTTGTGTCGCATGGATTTGATGCTAAGCCTTCTACTTCGCATTGATTTGAAGCTAAATCATGTGCTTCGCTTGGATTTGAAGCTAACTCGTTTGTTTCGCATGCAGTTGAAGCTAAATCATGTATATCACAAGTATTTGAAGCTAAGCCATTTGTTTCGCATGGATTTGAAGGTAAATCTTCTACTTCCCATTGATTTGAAGTTAAATCATGTGTTACGCTTGGATTTCGAGATCACTCGTTTGTTTCACCTGCATTTGAAGCTATATCACTTATATCGCAAGTATACGAAGCTAAATAATTTGTGTCGCATGGATTTGAAGCTAAGCCTTCTACTTCGCATTGATTTGAAGCTAAATCATGTGTTTCGCTTGGATTTGAAGCTAACTCGTTTGTTTCGCATGCAGTTGCAGCTAAATCATGTATATCACAAGTATTTGAAGCTAAACCATTTGTTTCGCATGGATTTGAAGGTAAATCTTCTACTTCGCATTGATTTGAATTTAAATCATGTGTTACGCTTGGATTTAAAGCTCACTCGTTTGTTTCACCTGCATTTGAAGCTTTATCACTTATATCGCAAGTATAAGAAGCTAAATAATTTGTGTTGCATGGATTTGATGCTAAGTCTTCTACTTCGCATTGATTTGAAGCTAAATCATGTGCTTCGCTTGGATTTGAAGATCACTCGTTTGTTTCGCATGAAGTTGAAGGTAAATCATGTATATCACAAGTATTTGAAGCTAAGCCATTTGTTTCGCATGGATTTGAAGGTAAATCTTCTAGTTCGCTTTGATTTGAAGTTAAATCATGTGTTACACTTGGATTTAAAGCTCACTCGTTTGTTTCGCCTGCATTTGAAGCTTTATCTCTTATATCGCAAGTATAAGAAGCTAAATAATTTGTGTTGCATGGATTTGATGCTAAGTCTTCTACTTCGCATTGATCTGAAGCTAAATCATGTGCTTCGCTTGGATTTGAAGCTAACTCGTTTGTTTCGCATGCAGTTGAAGGTAAATCATGTATATCACAAGTATTTGAAGCTAAGCCATTTGTTTCGCATGGATTTGAAGGTAAATCTTCTACTTCCCATTGATTTGAAGTTAAATCATGTGTTACGCTTGGATTTGAAGATCACTCGTTTGTTTCACCTGCATTTGAAGCTATATCACTTATATCGCAAGTATAAGAAGCTAAATAATTTGTGTTGCATGGATTTGATGCTAAGTCTTCTACTTCGCATTGATTTGAAGCTAAATCATGTGCTTCGCTTGGATTTGATGCTAACTCGTTTGTTTCGCATGCAGTTGAAGCTAAATCATGTATATCACAAGTATTTGAAGCTAAGTCATTTGTTTCGCATGGATTTGAAGGTAAATCTTCTACTTCCCATTGATTTGAAGTTAAATCATGTGCTACGCTTGGATTTCGAGATCACTCGTTTGTTTCACCTGCATTTGAAGCTATATCACTTATATCGCAAGTATACGAAGCTAAATAATTTGTGTCGCATGGATTTGAAGCTAAGCCTTCTACTTCGCATTGATTTGAAGCTAAATCATGTGTTTCGCTTGGATTTGAAGCTAACTCGTTTGTTTCGCATGCAGTTGCAGCTAAATCATGTATATCACAAGTATTTGAAGCTAAACCATTTGTTTCGCATGGATTTGAAGGTAAATCTTCTACTTCGCATTGATTTGAATTTAAATCGTGTGTTACGCTTGGATTTAAAGCTCACTCGTTTGTTTCACCTGCATTTGAAGCTTTATCACTTATATCGCAAGTATAATAAGCTAAATAATTTGTGTTGCATGGATTTGATGCTAAGTCTTCTACTTCGCATTGATTTGAAGCTAAATCATGTGCTTCGCTTGGATTTGAAGATCACTCGTTTGTTTCACCTGCATTTGAAGCTATATCACTTATATCGCAAGTATACGAAGCCAAATAATTTGTGTCGCATGGATTTGATGCTAAGCCTTCTATTTCGCATTGATTTGAAGCTAAATCATGTGTTTTGCTTGGATTTGAAGCTAACTCGTTTGTTTCTCATGCAGTTGAAGCTAAATCATGTATATCACAAGTATTTGAAGCTAAACCATTTCTTTCGCATGGATTTGAAGGTAAATCTTCTGCTTCCCATTGATTTGAAGTTAAATCATGTGTTACGCTTGGATTTAAAGCTCACTCGTTTGTTTCACCTGCATTTGAAGCTTTATCACTTATATCGCAACTATAAGAAGCTAAATACTTTGTGTTGCATGGATTTGATGCTAAGCCTTCTACTTCGCATTGATCTGAAGCTAAATCATGTGCTTCGCTTGGATTTGAAGCTAACTCGTTTGTTTCGCATGCAGTTGAAGGTAAATCATGTATATCACAAGTATTTGAAGCTAAGCCATTTGTTTCGCATGGATTTGAAGGTAAGTCTTCTACTTCCCATTGATTTGAAGTTAAATCATGTGTTACGCTTGGATTTGAAGATCACTCGTTTGTTTCACCTGCATTTGAAGCTATATCACTTATATCGCAAGTATAAGAAGCTAAATAATTTGTGTTGCATGGATTTGATGCTAAGTCTTCTACTTCGCATTGATTTGAAGCTAAATCATGTGCTTCGCTTGGATTTGAAGCTAACTCGTTTGTTTCGCATGCAGTTGAAGCTAAATCATGTATATCACAAGTATTTGAAGCTAAGCCATTTGTTTCGCATGGATTTGAAGGTAAATCTTCTACTTCGCATTGATTTGAATTTAAATCATGTGTTACGCTTGGATTTAAAGCTCACTCGTTTGTTTCACCTGCATTTGAAGCTTTATCACTTATATCGCAAGTATAAGAAGCTAAATAATTTGTGTTGCATGGATTTGATGCTAAGTCTTCTACTTCGCATTGATTTGAAGCTAAATCATGTGCTTCGCTTGGATTTGAAGATCACTCGTTTGTTTCACCTGCATTTGAAGCTATATCACTTATATCGCAAGTATACGAAGCCAAATAATTTGTGTCGCATGGATTTGATGCTAAGCCTTCTATTTCGCATTGATTTGAAGCTAAATCATGTGTTTTGCTTGGATTTGAAGCTAACTCGTTTGTTTCTCATGCAGTTGAAGCTAAATCATGTATATCACAAGTATTTGAAGCTAAACCATTTCTTTCGCATGGATTTGAAGGTAAATCTTCTGCTTCCCATTGATTTGAAGTTAAATCAAGTGTTACGCTTGGATTTGAAGATCACTCGTTTGTTTCACCTGCATTTGAAGCTATATCACTTATATCGCAAGTATACGAAGCTAAATAATTTGTGTCGCATGGATTTCATGCTAAGCCTTCTATTTCGCATTGATTTGAAGCTAAATCATGTGTTTCGCTTGGATTTGAAGCTAACTCGTTTGTTTCCCATGCAGTTGAAGCAAAATCATGTATATCACAAGTATTTGAAGCTAAACCATTTGTTTCGCATGGATTTGAAGGAAAATCTTCTACTTCGCATTGATTTGAAGTTAAATCATGTGTTACGCTTGGATTTAAAGCTCACTCGTTTGTTTCACCTGCATTTGAAGCTTTATCACTTATATCGCAACTATAAGAAGCTAAATACTTTGTGTTGCATGGATTTAATGCTAAGCCTTCTACTTCGCATTGATCTGAAGCTAAATCATGTGCTTCGCTTGGATTTGAAGCTAACTCGTTTGTTTCGCATGCAGTTGAAGGTAAATCATGTATATCACAAGTATTTGAAGCTAAGCCATTTGTTTCGCATGGATTTGAAGGTAAATCTTCTACTTCCCATTGATTTGAAGTTAAATCATGTGTTACGCTTGGATTTGAAGATCACTCGTTTGTTTCACCTGCATTTGAAGCTATATCACTTATATCGCAAGTATACGAAGCCAAATAATTTGTGTCGCATGGATTTGATGCTAAGCCTTCTATTTCGCATTGATTTGAAGCTAAATCATGTGTTTTGCTTGGATTTGAAGCTAACTCGTTTGTTTCTCATGCAGTTGAAGCTAAATCATGTATATCACAAGTATTTGAAGCTAAACCATTTCTTTCGCATGGATTTGAAGGTAAATCTTCTGCTTCCCATTGATTTGAAGTTAAATCAAGTGTTACGCTTGGATTTGAAGATCACTCGTTTGTTTCACCTGCATTTGAAGCTATATCACTTATATCGCAAGTATACGAATCTAAATAATTTGTGTCACATGGATTTGATGCCAAGCCTTCTATTTCGCATTGATTTGAAGCTAAATCATGTGTTTCGCTTGGATTTGAAGCTAACTCGTTTGTTTCCCATGCAGTTGAAGCAAAATCATGTATATCACAAGTATTTGAAGCTAAACCATTTGTTTCGCATGGATTTGAAGGTAAATCTTCTACTTCGCAGTGATTTGAAGTTAAATCAAGTGTTACGCTTGGTTTTGAAGATCACTCGTTTGTATCACCTGCATTTGAAGCTTTATCACTTATATCGCAAGTATAAGAAGCTAAATAATTTGTGTCGCATGGATTTGATGCTAAGCCTTCTACTTCGCATTGATTTGAAGCTAAATCATGTGTTTCGCTTGGATTTGAAGCTAACACGTTTGTTTCGCATGCAGTTGCAGCTAAATCATGTATATCACAAGTATTTGAAGCTAAGCCATTTGTTTCGCATGGATTTGAAGGTAAATCTTCTACTTCCCATTGATTTGAAGTTAAATCATGTGTTACGCTTGGATTTGAAGATCACTCGTTTGTTTCACCTGCATTTGAAGCTATATCACTTATATCGCAAGTATAGGAAGCTAAATAATTTGTGTTGCATGGATTTGATGCTAAGTCTTCTACTTCGCATTGATTTGAAGCTAAATCATGTGCTTCGCTTGGATTTGAAGCTAACTCGTTTGTTTCGCATGCAGTTGCAGCTAAATCATGTATATCACAAGCATTTGAAGCTAAACCATCTGTTTCGCGTGGATTTGAAGGTAAATCTTCTACTTCCCATTGATTTGAAGTTAAATCATGTGTTACGCTTGGATTTCGAGATCACTCGTTTGTTTCACCTGCATTTGAAGCTATATCACTTATATCGCAAGTATACGAAGCTAACTCGTTTGTTTCGCATGCAGTTGAATCTAAATCATGTATATTACAGGTATTTGAAGCTAAGCCATTTGTTTCGCATGGATTTGAAGGTAAATCTTCTACTTCCCATTGATTTGAAGTTAAATCATGTGTTACGATTGGATTTGAAGATCACTCGTTTGTTTCACCTGCATTTGAAGCTATATCACTTATATCGCAAGTATACGAAGCTAACTCGTTTGTTTCGCATGCAGTTGAATCTAAATCATGTATATTACAGGTATTTGAAGCTAAGCCATTTGTTTCGCATGGATTTGAAGGTAAATCTTCTACTTCCCATTGATTTGAAGTTAAATCATGTGTTACGATTGGATTTGAAGATCACTCGTTTGTTTCACCTGCATTTGAAGCTATATCACTTATATCGCAAGTATACGAAGCTAAATACTTTGTGTCGCATGGATTTGATGCTAAGCCTTCTATTTCGCATTGATTTGAAGCTAAATCATGTATATCACAAGTATTTGAAGCTAAGCCATTTGTTTCGCATGGATTTGAAGGTAATTCTTCTACTTCGCATTGATTTGAAGTTAAATCATGTGTTACGCTTGGATTTGAAGATCACTCGTTTGTTTCACCTGCATTTGAAGCTATATCACTTATATCGCAAGTATACGAAGCTAAATAATTTGTGTCGCATGGATTTGATGCTAAGCCTTCTACTTCGCATTGATTTGAAGCTAAATCATGTGCTTCGCTTGGATTTGAAGCTAACTCGTTTGTTTCGCATGCAGTTGAAGCTAAATCATGTATATCACAAGTATTTGAAGCTAAGCCATTTGTTTCGCATGGATTTGAAGATAAATCTTCTACTTCCCATTGATTTGAAGTTAAATCATGTGTTACGCTTGGATTTGAAGATCACTCGTTTGTTTCACCTGCATTTGAAGCTATATCACTTATATCGCAAGTATACGAAGCTAAATAATTTGTGTCGCATGGATTTGATGCTAAGCCTTCTATTTCGCATTGATTTGAAGCTAAATCATGTGTTTCGTTTGGATTTGAAGCTAACTCGTTTGTTTCCCATGCAGTTGAAGCAAAATCATGTATATCACAAGTATTTGAAGCTAAACCATTTGTTTCGCATGGATTTGAAGGTAAATCTTCTACTTCGCATTGATTTGAAGTTAAATCAAGTGTTACGCTTGGATTTGAAGATCACTCGTTTGTTTCACCTGCATTTGAAGCTTTTCACTTATATCGCAAGTATAAGAAGCTAAATAATTTGTGTTGCATGGATTTGATGCTAAGTCTTCTACTTCGCATTGATCTGAAGCTAAATCATGTGCTTCGCTTGGATTTGAAGCTAACTCGTTTGTTTCGCATGCAGTTGAAGGTAAATCATGTATATCACAAGTATTTGAAGCTAAGCCATTTGTTTCGCATGGATTTGAAGGTAATTCTTCTACTTCGCATTGATTTGAAGTTAAATCATGTGTTACGCTTGGATTTGAAGATCACTCGTTTGTTTCACCTGCATTTGAAGCTATATCACTTATATCGCAAGTATACGAAGCTAAATAATTTGTGTAGCATGGATTTGATGCTAAGCCTTCTATTTCGCATTGATTTGAAGCTAAATCATGTGTTTCGCTTGGATTTGAAGCTAACTCGTTTGTTTCGCATGCAGTTGCAGCTAAATCATGTATATCACAAGTATTTGAAGCTAAACCATTTGTTTCGCATGGATTTGAAGGTAAATCTTCTACTTCCCATTGATTTGAAGTTAAATCAAGTGTTACGCTTGGATTTGAAGATCACTCGTTTGTTTCACCTGCATTTGAAGCTTTATCACTTATATCGCAAGTATAAGAAGCTAAATAATTTGTGTTGCATGGATTTGATGATAAGCCTTCTACTTCGCATTGATTTGAAGCTAAATTATGTATTTCGGTTGGATTTGAAGCTAACTCGTTTGTTTCGCATGCAGCTGAAGCTAAATCATGTATATCACAAGTATTTCAAGCTAAACCGTTGTTTCGCATGGATTTGAAGGTAAATCTTCTACTTCCCATTGATTTGAAGTTAAATCAAGTGTTACGCTTGGATTTGAAGATCACTCGTTTTTCTCACCTGCATTTGAAGCTATATCACTTATATCGCAAGTATACGAAGCTAAATAATTTGTGTCGCATGGATTTGATGCTAGGCCTTCTACTTCGCATTGATTTGAAGCTAAATCATGTGCTCCGCTTGGATTTGAAGCTAACTCGTTTGTTTCGCATGCAGTTGAAGCTAAATCATGTATATCACAAGTATTTGAAGCTAAGCCATTTGTTTCGCATGGATTTGAAGGTAAATCTTCTACTTCCCATTGATTTGAAGTTAAATCATGTGTTACGCTTGGATTTGAACCTAACTCGTTTGTTTCGCATGCAGTTGCAGCTAAATCATGTATATCACAAGTATTTGAAACTAAGCCATTTGTTTCGCATGGATTTGAAGATAAATCTTCTACTTCCCATTGATTTGAAGTTAAATCATGTGTTACGCTTGGATTTGAAGATCACTCGTTTGTTTCACCTGCATTTGAAGCTATATCACTTATATCGCAAGTATAAGAAGCTAAATAATTTGTGTCGCATGGATTTGATGCTAAGCCTTCTATTTCGCATTGATTTGAAGCTAAATCATGTGTTTCGCTTGGATTAGAAGCTAACTCGTTTGTTTCGCATGCAGTTGCAGCTAAATCATGTATATCACAAGTATTAGAAGCTAAACCATTTGTTTCGCATGGATTTGAAGGTAAATCTTCTACTTCGCATTGATTTGAAGTTAAATCATGTGTTACGCTTGGATTTGAAGATCACTCGTTTGTTTCACCTGCATTTGAAGCTATATCACTTATATCGCAAGTATACGAAGCTAAATAATTTGTGTTGCATGGATTTGATGCTACGACTTCTACTTCGCATTGATTTGAAGCTAAATCATGTGTTTCGCTTGGATTTGAAGCTAACTCGTTTGTTTCGCATGCAGTTGCAGCTAAATCATGTATATCACAAGTATTTGAAGCTAAACCATTTGTTTCGCATGGATTTGAAGGTAAATCTTCTACTTCGCATTGATTTGAAGTTAAATCATGTGTTACGCTTGGATTTAAAGCTCACTCGTTTGTTTCACCTGCATTTGAAGCTTTATCACTTATATCGCAAGTATAAGAAGCTAAATAATTTGTGTTGCATGGATTTGATGCTAAGTCTTCTACTTCGCATTGATCTGAAGCTAAATCATGTGCTTCGCTTGGATTTGAAGCTAACTCGTTTGTTTCGAATGCAGTTGAAGCTAAATCATGTATATCACAAGTATTTGAAGCTAAGCAATTTGTTTCGCATGGATTTGAAGGTAAATCTTCTACTTCCCATTGATTTGAAGTTAAATCATGTGTTACGATTGGATTTGAAGATCACTCGTTTGTTTCACCTGCATTTGAAGCTATATCACTTATATCGCAAGTATACGAAGCTAAATAATTTGTGTTGCATGGATTTGATGCTAAGTCTTCTACTTCGCATTGATCTGAAGCTAAATCATGTGCTTCGCTTGGATTTGAAGCTAACTCGTTTGTTTCGCATGCAGTTGAAGGTGAATCATGTATATCACACGTATTTGAAGCTAAGCCATTTGTTTCGCATGGATTTGAAGGTAATTCTTCTACTTCCCATTGATTTGAAGTTAAATTATGTGTTACGCTTGGATTTGAAGATCACTCGATTGTTTCACCTGCATTTGAAGCTATATCACTTATATCGCAAGTATACGAAGCTAAATAATTTGTGTCGCATGGATTTGATGCTAAGCCTTCTACTTCGCATTGATTTGAAGCTAAATCATGTGCTTCGCTTGGATTTGAAGCTAACTCGTTTGTTTCGCATGCAGTTGAAGCTAAATCATGTATATCACAAGTATTTGAAGCTAAGCCACTTGTTTCGCATGGATTTGAAGGTAAATCTTCTACTTCCCATTGATTTGAAGTTAAATCATGTGTTACGCTTGGATTTGAAGATCACTCGTTTGTTTCACCTGCATTTGAAGCTATATCACTTATATCGCAAGTATAAGAAGCTAAATAATTTGTGTTGCATGGATTTGATGCTAAGTCTTCTACTTCGCATTGATTTGAAGCTAAATCATGTGCTTCGCTTGGATTTGAAGCTAACTCGTTTGTTTCGCATGCAGTTGAAGCTAAATCATGTATATCACAAGTATTTGAAGCTAAACCATTTGTTTCGCATGGATTTGAAGGCAAATCTTCTACTTCCCATTGATTTGAAGTTAAATCATGTGTTACGATTGGATTTGAAGATCACTCGTTTGTTTCACCTGCATTTGAAGCTATATCACTTATATCGCAAGTATACGAAGCTAAATAATTTGTGTTGCATGGATTTGATGCTAAGTCTTCTACTTCGCATTGATCTGAAGCTAAATCATGTGCTTCGCTTGGATTTGAAGCTAACTCGTTTGTTTCGCATGCAGTTGAAGGTGAATCATGTATATCACACGTATTTGAAGCTAAGCCATTTGTTTCGCATGGATTTGAAGGTAATTCTTCTACTTCCCATTGATTTGATGCTAAATTATGTGTTACGCTTGGATTTGAAGATCACTCGTTTGTTTCACCTGCATTTGAAGCTATATCACTTATATCGCAAGTATAAGAAGCTAAATAATTTGTGTTGCATGGATTTGATGCTAAGTCTTCTACTTCGCATTGATTTGAAGCTAAATCATGTGCTTCGCTTGGATTTGAAGCTAACTCGTTTGTTTCGCATGCAGTTGAAGCTAAATCATGTATATCACAAGTATTTGAAGCTAAGCCATTTGTTTCGCATGGATTTGAAGATAAATCTTCTACTTCCCATTGATTTGAAGTTAAATCATGTGTTACGCTTGGATTTGAAGATCACTCGTTTGTTTCACCTGCATTTGAAGCTATATCACTTATATCGCAAGTATACGAAGCTAAATAATTTGTGTCGCATGGATTTGATGCTAAGCCTTCTATTTCGCATTGATTTGAAGCTAAATCATGTGTTTCGTTTGGATTTGAAGCTAACTCGTTTGTTTCCCATGCAGTTGAAGCTTTATCACTTATATCGCAAGTATAAGAAGCTAAATAATTTGTGTTGCATGGATTTGATGCTAAGTCTTCTACTTCGCATTGATTTGAAGCTATATCATGTGCTTCGCTTGGATTTGAAGCTAACTCGTTTGTTTCGCTTGCATTTGGAGCTTTATCACATATATCGCAAGTATAATAAGCTAAATAATTTGTGTTGCATGGATTTGATGCTAAGTCTTCTACTTCGCATTGATCTGAAGCTAAATCATGTGCTTCGCTTGGATTTGAAGCTAACTCGTTTGTTTCGCATGCAGTTGAAGGTGAATCATGTATATCACACGTATTTGAAGCTAAGCCATTTGTTTCGCATGGATTTGAAGGTAATTCTTCTACTTCCCATTGATTTGAAGTTAAATTATGTGTTACGCTTGGATTTGAAGATCACTCGTTTGTTTCACCTGCATTTGAAGCTATATCACTTATATCGCAAGTATACGAAGCTAAATAATTTGTGTCGCATGGATTTGATGCTAAGCCTTCTATTTCGCATTGATTTGAAGCTAAATCATGTGTTTCGTTTGGATTTGAAGCTAACTCGTTTGTTTCCCATGCAGTTGAAGCTTTATCACTTATATCGCAAGTATAAGAAGCTAAATAATTTGTGTTGCATGGATTTGATGCTAAGTCTTCTACTTCGCATTGATTTGAAGCTATATCATGTGCTTCGCTTGGATTTGAAGCTAACTCGTTTGTTTCGCTTGCATTTGGAGCTTTATCACATATATCGCAAGTATAATAAGCTAAATAATTTGTGTTGCATGGATTTGATGCTAAGTCTTCTACTTCGCATTGATCTGAAGCTAAATCATGTGCTTCGCTTGGATTTGAAGCTAACTCGTTTGTTTCGCATGCAGTTGAAGGTGAATCATGTATATCACACGTATTTGAAGCTAAGCCATTTGTTTCGCATGGATTTGAAGGTAATTCTTCTACTTCCCATTGATTTGAAGTTAAATTATGTGTTACGCTTGGATTTGAAGATCACTCGTTTGTTTCACCTGCATTTGAAGCTATATCACTTATATCGCAAGTATACGAAGCTAAATAATTTGTGTCGCATGGATTTGATGCTAAGCCTTCTACTTCGCATTGATTTGAAGCTAAATCATGTGCTTCGCTTGGATTTGAAGCTAACTCGTTTGTTTCGCATGCAGTTGAAGCTAAATCATGTATATCACAAGTATTTGAAGCTAAGCCACTTGTTTCGCATGGATTTGAAGGTAAATCTTCTACTTCCCATTGATTTGAAGTTAAATCATGTGTTACGCTTGGATTTGAAGATCACTCGTTTGTTTCACCTGCATTTGAAGCTATATCACTTATATCGCAAGTATAAGAAGCTAAATAATTTGTGTTGCATGGATTTGATGCTAAGTCTTCTACTTCGCATTGATTTGAAGCTAAATCATGTGCTTCGCTTGGATTTGAAGCTAACTCGTTTGTTTCGCATGCAGTTGAAGCTAAATCATGTATATCACAAGTATTTGAAGCTAAGCCATTTGTTTCGCATGGATTTGAAGATAAATCTTCTACTTCCCATTGATTTGAAGTTAAATCATGTGTTACGCTTGGATTTGAAGATCACTCGTTTGTTTCACCTGCATTTGAAGCTATATCACTTATATCGCAAGTATACGAAGCTAAATAATTTGTGTCGCATGGATTTGATGCTAAGCCTCCTATTTCGCATTGATTTGAAGCTAAATCATGTGTTTCGTTTGGATTTGAAGCTAACTCGTTTGTTTCGCATGCAGTTGCAGCTAAATCATGTATATCACAAGTATTTGAAGCTAAACCATTTGTTTCGCATGGATTTGAAGGTAAATCTTCTACTTCCCATTGATTTGAAGTTAAATCATGTGTTACGCTTGGATTTGAAGATCACTCGTTTGTTTCGAATGCATTTGAAGCTTTATCACTTATATCGCAAGTATATGAAGCTAAATAATTTGTGTTGCATGGATTTGATGCTAAGTCTTCTACTTCGCATTGATTTGAAGCTATATCATGTGCTTCGCTTGGATTTGAAGCTAACTCGTTTGTTTCGCTTGCATTTGGAGCTTTATCACATATATCGCAAGTATAATAAGCTAAATAATTTGTGTTGCATGGATTTGATGCTAAGCCTTCTACTTCGCATTGATTTGAAGCTAAATCATGTGTTTCGCTTGGATTTGAAGCTAACTCGTTTGTTTCGCATGCAACTGAAGCTAAATCATGTATATCACAAGTATTTGAAGCTAAACCATTTGTTTCGCATGGATTTGAAGGTAAATCTTCTACTTCCCATTGATTTGAAGTTAAATCAAGTGTTACGCTTGGATTTGAAGATCACTCGTTTGTTTCACCTGCATTTGAAGCTTTATCACTTATATCGCAAGTATAAGAAGCTAAATAATTTGTGTTGCATGGATTTGATGATAAGCCTTCTACTTCGCATTGATTTGAAGCTAAATTATGTATTTCGGTTGGATTTGAAGCTAACTCGTTTGTTTCGCATGCAGCTGAAGCTAAATCATGTATATCACAAGTATTTCAAGCTAAACCGTTGTTTCGCATGGATTTGAAGGTAAATCTTCTACTTCCCATTGATTTGAAGTTAAATCAAGTGTTACGCTTGGATTTGAAGATCACTCGTTTTTCTCACCTGCATTTGAAGCTATATCACTTATATCGCAAGTATACGAAGCTAAATAATTTGTGTCGCATGGATTTGATGCTAGGCCTTCTACTTCGCATTGATTTGAAGCTAAATCATGTGCTCCGCTTGGATTTGAAGCTAACTCGTTTGTTTCGCATGCAGTTGAAGCTAAATCATGTATATCACAAGTATTTGAAGCTAAGCCATTTGTTTCGCATGGATTTGAAGGTAAATCTTCTACTTCCCATTGATTTGAAGTTAAATCATGTGTTACGCTTGGATTTGAACCTAACTCGTTTGTTTCGCATGCAGTTGCAGCTAAATCATGTATATCACAAGTATTTGAAGCTAAGCCATTTGTTTCGCATGGATTTGAAGATAAATCTTCTACTTCCCATTGATTTGAAGTTAAATCATGTGTTACGCTTGGATTTGAAGATCACTCGTTTGTTTCACCTGCATTTGAAGCTATATCACTTATATCGCAAGTATAAGAAGCTAAATAATTTGTGTCGCATGGATTTGATGCTAAGCCTTCTATTTCGCATTGATTTGAAGCTAAATCATGTGTTTCGCTTGGATTAGAAGCTAACTCGTTTGTTTCGCATGCAGTTGCAGCTAAATCATGTATATCACAAGTATTAGAAGCTAAACCATTTGTTTCGCATGGATTTGAAGGTAAATCTTCTACTTCGCATTGATTTGAAGTTAAATCATGTGTTACGCTTGGATTTGAAGATCACTCGTTTGTTTCACCTGCATTTGAAGCTATATCACTTATATCGCAAGTATACGAAGCTAAATAATTTGTGTTGCATGGATTTGATGCTACGACTTCTACTTCGCATTGATTTGAAGCTAAATCATGTGTTTCGCTTGGATTTGAAGCTAACTCGTTTGTTTCGCATGCAGTTGCAGCTAAATCATGTATATCACAAGTATTTGAAGCTAAACCATTTGTTTCGCATGGATTTGAAGGTAAATCTTCTACTTCGCATTGATTTGAAGTTAAATCATGTGTTACGCTTGGATTTAAAGCTCACTCGTTTGTTTCACCTGCATTTGAAGCTTTATCACTTATATCGCAAGTATAAGCAGCTAAATAATTTGTGTTGCATGGATTTGATGCTAAGTCTTCTACTTCGCATTGATCTGAAGCTAAATCATGTGCTTCGCTTGGATTTGAAGCTAACTCGTTTGTTTCGAATGCAGTTGAAGCTAAATCATGTATATCACAAGTATTTGAAGCTAAGCAATTTGTTTCGCATGGATTTGAAGGTAAATCTTCTACTTCCCATTGATTTGAAGTTAAATCATGTGTTACGATTGGATTTGAAGATCACTCGTTTGTTTCACCTGCATTTGAAGCTATATCACTTATATCGCAAGTATACGAAGCTAAATAATTTGTGTTGCATGGATTTGATGCTAAGTCTTCTACTTCGCATTGATCTGAAGCTAAATCATGTGCTTCGCTTGGATTTGAAGATCACTCGTTTTTCTCACCTGCATTTGAAGCTATATCACTTATATCGCAAGTATACGAAGCTAAATAATTTGTGTCGCATGGATTTGATGCTAGGCCTTCTACTTCGCATTGATTTGAAGCTAAATCATGTGCTCCGCTTGGATTTGAAGCTAACTCGTTTGTTTCGCATGCAGTTGAAGCTAAATCATGTATATCACAAGTATTTGAAGCTAAGCCATTTGTTTCGCATGGATTTGAAGGTAAATCTTCTACTTCCCATTGATTTGAAGTTAAATCATGTGTTACGCTTGGATTTGAACCTAACTCGTTTGTTTCGCATGCAGTTGCAGCTAAATCATGTATATCACAAGTATTTGAAACTAAGCCATTTGTTTCGCATGGATTTGAAGATAAATCTTCTACTTCCCATTGATTTGAAGTTAAATCATGTGTTACGCTTGGATTTGAAGATCACTCGTTTGTTTCACCTGCATTTGAAGCTATATCACTTATATCGCAAGTATAAGAAGCTAAATAATTTGTGTCGCATGGATTTGATGCTAAGCCTTCTATTTCGCATTGATTTGAAGCTAAATCATGTGTTTCGCTTGGATTAGAAGCTAACTCGTTTGTTTCGCATGCAGTTGCAGCTAAATCATGTATATCACAAGTATTAGAAGCTAAACCATTTGTTTCGCATGGATTTGAAGGTAAATCTTCTACTTCGCATTGATTTGAAGTTAAATCATGTGTTACGCTTGGATTTGAAGATCACTCGTTTGTTTCACCTGCATTTGAAGCTATATCACTTATATCGCAAGTATACGAAGCTAAATAATTTGTGTTGCATGGATTTGATGCTACGACTTCTACTTCGCATTGATTTGAAGCTAAATCATGTGTTTCGCTTGGATTTGAAGCTAACTCGTTTGTTTCGCATGCAGTTGCAGCTAAATCATGTATATCACAAGTATTTGAAGCTAAACCATTTGTTTCGCATGGATTTGAAGGTAAATCTTCTACTTCGCATTGATTTGAAGTTAAATCATGTGTTACGCTTGGATTTAAAGCTCACTCGTTTGTTTCACCTGCATTTGAAGCTTTATCACTTATATCGCAAGTATAAGAAGCTAAATAATTTGTGTTGCATGGATTTGATGCTAAGTCTTCTACTTCGCATTGATCTGAAGCTAAATCATGTGCTTCGCTTGGATTTGAAGCTAACTCGTTTGTTTCGAATGCAGTTGAAGCTAAATCATGTATATCACAAGTATTTGAAGCTAAGCAATTTGTTTCGCATGGATTTGAAGGTAAATCTTCTACTTCCCATTGATTTGAAGTTAAATCATGTGTTACGATTGGATTTGAAGATCACTCGTTTGTTTCACCTGCATTTGAAGCTATATCACTTATATCGCAAGTATACGAAGCTAAATAATTTGTGTTGCATGGATTTGATGCTAAGTCTTCTACTTCGCATTGATCTGAAGCTAAATCATGTGCTTCGCTTGGATTTGAAGCTAACTCGTTTGTTTCGCATGCAGTTGAAGGTGAATCATGTATATCACACGTATTTGAAGCTAAGCCATTTGTTTCGCATGGATTTGAAGGTAATTCTTCTACTTCCCATTGATTTGAAGTTAAATTATGTGTTACGCTTGGATTTGAAGATCACTCGATTGTTTCACCTGCATTTGAAGCTATATCACTTATATCGCAAGTATACGAAGCTAAATAATTTGTGTCGCATGGATTTGATGCTAAGCCTTCTACTTCGCATTGATTTGAAGCTAAATCATGTGCTTCGCTTGGATTTGAAGCTAACTCGTTTGTTTCGCATGCAGTTGAAGCTAAATCATGTATATCACAAGTATTTGAAGCTAAGCCACTTGTTTCGCATGGATTTGAAGGTAAATCTTCTACTTCCCATTGATTTGAAGTTAAATCATGTGTTACGCTTGGATTTGAAGATCACTCGTTTGTTTCACCTGCATTTGAAGCTATATCACTTATATCGCAAGTATAAGAAGCTAAATAATTTGTGTTGCATGGATTTGATGCTAAGTCTTCTACTTCGCATTGATTTGAAGCTAAATCATGTGCTTCGCTTGGATTTGAAGCTAACTCGTTTGTTTCGCATGCAGTTGAAGCTAAATCATGTATATCACAAGTATTTGAAGCTAAACCATTTGTTTCGCATGGATTTGAAGGCAAATCTTCTACTTCCCATTGATTTGAAGTTAAATCATGTGTTACGATTGGATTTGAAGATCACTCGTTTGTTTCACCTGCATTTGAAGCTATATCACTTATATCGCAAGTATACGAAGCTAAATAATTTGTGTTGCATGGATTTGATGCTAAGTCTTCTACTTCGCATTGATCTGAAGCTAAATCATGTGCTTCGCTTGGATTTGAAGCTAACTCGTTTGTTTCGCATGCAGTTGAAGGTGAATCATGTATATCACACGTATTTGAAGCTAAGCCATTTGTTTCGCATGGATTTGAAGGTAATTCTTCTACTTCCCATTGATTTGATGCTAAATTATGTGTTACGCTTGGATTTGAAGATCACTCGTTTGTTTCACCTGCATTTGAAGCTATATCACTTATATCGCAAGTATACGAAGCTAAATAATTTGTGTCGCATGGATTTGATGCTAAGCCTTCTACTTCGCATTGATTTGAAGCTAAATCATGTGCTTCGCTTGGATTTGAAGCTAACTCGTTAGTTTCGCATGCAGTTGAAGCTAAATCATGTATATCACAAGTATTTGAAGCTAAGCCATTTGTTTCGCATGGATTTGAAGGTAATTCTTCTACTTCCCATTGATTTGAAGTTAAATCATGTGTTACGCTTGGATTTGAAGATCACTCGTTTGTTTCACCTGCATTTGAAGCTATATCACTTATATCGCAAGTATAAGAAGCTAAATAATTTGTGTTGCATGGATTTGATGCTAAGTCTTCTACTTCGCATTGATTTGAAGCTAAATCATGTGCTTCGCTTGGATTTGAAGCTAACTCGTTTGTTTCGCATGCAGTTGAAGCTAAATCATGTATATCACAAGTATTTGAAGCTAAGCCATTTGTTTCGCATGGATTTGAAGATAAATCTTCTACTTCCCATTGATTTGAAGTTAAATCATGTGTTACGCTTGGATTTGAAGATCACTCGTTTGTTTCACCTGCATTTGAAGCTATATCACTTATATCGCAAGTATACGAAGCTAAATAATTTGTGTCGCATGGATTTGATGCTAAGCCTTCTATTTCGCATTGATTTGAAGCTAAATCATGTGTTTCGTTTGGATTTGAAGCTAACTCGTTTGTTTCCCATGCAGTTGAAGCTTTATCACTTATATCGCAAGTATAAGAAGCTAAATAATTTGTGTTGCATGGATTTGATGCTAAGTCTTCTACTTCGCATTGATTTGAAGCTATATCATGTGCTTCGCTTGGATTTGAAGCTAACTCGTTTGTTTCGCTTGCATTTGGAGCTTTATCACATATATCGCAAGTATAATAAGCTAAATAATTTGTGTTGCATGGATTTGATGCTAAGTCTTCTACTTCGCATTGATCTGAAGCTAAATCATGTGCTTCGCTTGGATTTGAAGCTAACTCGTTTGTTTCGCATGCAGTTGAAGGTGAATCATGTATATCACACGTATTTGAAGCTAAGCCATTTGTTTCGCATGGATTTGAAGGTAATTCTTCTACTTCCCATTGATTTGAAGTTAAATTATGTGTTACGCTTGGATTTGAAGATCACTCGTTTGTTTCACCTGCATTTGAAGCTATATCACTTATATCGCAAGTATACGAAGCTAAATAATTTGTGTCGCATGGATTTGATGCTAAGCCTTCTATTTCGCATTGATTTGAAGCTAAATCATGTGTTTCGTTTGGATTTGAAGCTAACTCGTTTGTTTCCCATGCAGTTGAAGCTTTATCACTTATATCGCAAGTATAAGAAGCTAAATAATTTGTGTTGCATGGATTTGATGCTAAGTCTTCTACTTCGCATTGATTTGAAGCTATATCATGTGCTTCGCTTGGATTTGAAGCTAACTCGTTTGTTTCGCTTGCATTTGGAGCTTTATCACATATATCGCAAGTATAATAAGCTAAATAATTTGTGTTGCATGGATTTGATGCTAAGTCTTCTACTTCGCATTGATCTGAAGCTAAATCATGTGCTTCGCTTGGATTTGAAGCTAACTCGTTTGTTTCGCATGCAGTTGAAGGTGAATCATGTATATCACACGTATTTGAAGCTAAGCCATTTGTTTCGCATGGATTTGAAGGTAATTCTTCTACTTCCCATTGATTTGAAGTTAAATTATGTGTTACGCTTGGATTTGAAGATCACTCGTTTGTTTCACCTGCATTTGAAGCTATATCACTTATATCGCAAGTATACGAAGCTAAATAATTTGTGTCGCATGGATTTGATGCTAAGCCTTCTACTTCGCATTGTTTTGAAGCTAAATCATGTGCTTCGCTTGGATTTGAAGCTAACTCGTTTGTTTCGCATGCAGTTGAAGCTAAATCATGTATATCACAAGTATTTGAAGCTAAGCCACTTGTTTCGCATGGATTTGAAGGTAAATCTTCTACTTCCCATTGATTTGAAGTTAAATCATGTGTTACGCTTGGATTTGAAGATCACTCGTTTGTTTCACCTGCATTTGAAGCTATATCACTTATATCGCAAGTATAAGAAGCTAAATAATTTGTGTTGCATGGATTTGATGCTAAGTCTTCTACTTCGCATTGATTTGAAGCTAAATCATGTGCTTCGCTTGGATTTGAAGCTAACTCGTTTGTTTCGCATGCAGTTGAAGCTAAATCATGTATATCACAAGTATTTGAAGCTAAGCCATTTGTTTCGCATGGATTTGAAGATAAATCTTCTACTTCCCATTGATTTGAAGTTAAATCATGTGTTACGCTTGGATTTGAAGATCACTCGTTTGTTTCACCTGCATTTGAAGCTATATCACTTATATCGCAAGTATACGAAGCTAAATAATTTGTGTCGCATGGATTTGATGCTAAGCCTCCTATTTCGCATTGATTTGAAGCTAAATCATGTGTTTCGTTTGGATTTGAAGCTAACTCGTTGTTTCGCATGCAGTTGCAGCTAAATCATGTATATCACAAGTATTTGAAGCTAAACCATTTGTTTCGCATGGATTTGAAGGTAAATCTTCTACTTCCCATTGATTTGAAGTTAAATCATGTGTTACGCTTGGATTTGAAGATCACTCGTTTGTTTCGAATGCATTGAAGCTTTATCACTTATATCGCAAGTATATGAAGCTAAATAATTTGTGTTGCATGGATTTGATGCTAAGTCTTCTACTTCGCATTGATTTGAAGCTATATCATGTGCTTCGCTTGGATTTGAAGCTAACTCGTTTGTTTCGCTTGCATTTGGAGCTTTATCACATATATCGCAAGTATAATAAGCTAAATAATTTGTGTTGCATGGATTTGATGCTAAGCCTTCTACTTCGCATTGATTTGAAGCTAAATCATGTGTTTCGCTGGATTTGAAGCTAACTCGTTTGTTTCGCATGCAACTGAAGCTAAATCATGTATATCACAAGTATTTGAAGCTAAACCATTTGTTTCGCATGGATTTGAAGGTAAATCTTCTACTTCCCATTGATTTGAAGTTAAATCAAGTGTTACGCTTGGATTTGAAGATCACTCGTTTGTTTCACCTGCATTTGAAGCTTTATCACTTATATCGCAAGTATAAGAAGCTAAATAATTTGTGTTGCATGGATTTGATGATAAGCCTTCTACTTCGCATTGATTTGAAGCTAAATTATGTATTTCGGTTGGATTTGAAGCTAACTCGTTTGTTTCGCATGCAGCTGAAGCTAAATCATGTATATCACAAGTATTTCAAGCTAAACCGTTGTTTCGCATGGATTTGAAGGTAAATCTTCTACTTCCCATTGATTTGAAGTTAAATCAAGT
Source organism: Megalopta genalis (assembly GCF_051020955.1). Taxonomy (NCBI): domain Eukaryota; kingdom Metazoa; phylum Arthropoda; class Insecta; order Hymenoptera; family Halictidae; genus Megalopta; species Megalopta genalis. The sequence goes on along the minus strand of NW_027476381.1, from coordinate 106,055 downwards.
GTTACGCTTGGATTTGAAGATCACTCGTTTTTCTCACCTGCATTTGAAGCTATATCACTTATATCGCAAGTATACGAAGCTAAATAATTTGTGTCGCATGGATTTGATGCTAGGCCTTCTACTTCGCATTGATTTGAAGCTAAATCATGTGCTCCGCTTGGATTTGAAGCTAACTCGTTTGTTTCGCATGCAGTTGAAGCTAAATCATGTATATCACAAGTATTTGAAGCTAAGCCATTTGTTTCGCATGGATTTGAAGGTAAATCTTCTACTTCCCATTGATTTGAAGTTAAATCATGTGTTACGCTTGGATTTGAACCTAACTCGTTTGTTTCGCATGCAGTTGCAGCTAAATCATGTATATCACAAGTATTTGAAGCTAAGCCATTTGTTTCGCATGGATTTGAAGATAAATCTTCTACTTCCCATTGATTTGAAGTTAAATCATGTGTTACGCTTGGATTTGAAGATCACTCGTTTGTTTCACCTGCATTTGAAGCTATATCACTTATATCGCAAGTATAAGAAGCTAAATAATTTGTGTCGCATGGATTTGATGCTAAGCCTTCTATTTCGCATTGATTTGAAGCTAAATCATGTGTTTCGCTTGGATTAGAAGCTAACTCGTTTGTTTCGCATGCAGTTGCAGCTAAATCATGTATATCACAAGTATTAGAAGCTAAACCATTTGTTTCGCATGGATTTGAAGGTAAATCTTCTACTTCGCATTGATTTGAAGTTAAATCATGTGTTACGCTTGGATTTGAAGATCACTCGTTTGTTTCACCTGCATTTGAAGCTATATCACTTATATCGCAAGTATACGAAGCTAAATAATTTGTGTTGCATGGATTTGATGCTACGACTTCTACTTCGCATTGATTTGAAGCTAAATCATGTGTTTCGCTTGGATTTGAAGCTAACTCGTTTGTTTCGCATGCAGTTGCAGCTAAATCATGTATATCACAAGTATTTGAAGCTAAACCATTTGTTTCGCATGGATTTGAAGGTAAATCTTCTACTTCGCATTGATTTGAAGTTAAATCATGTGTTACGCTTGGATTTAAAGCTCACTCGTTTGTTTCACCTGCATTTGAAGCTTTATCACTTATATCGCAAGTATAAGCAGCTAAATAATTTGTGTTGCATGGATTTGATGCTAAGTCTTCTACTTCGCATTGATCTGAAGCTAAATCATGTGCTTCGCTTGGATTTGAAGCTAACTCGTTTGTTTCGAATGCAGTTGAAGCTAAATCATGTATATCACAAGTATTTGAAGCTAAGCAATTTGTTTCGCATGGATTTGAAGGTAAATCTTCTACTTCCCATTGATTTGAAGTTAAATCATGTGTTACGATTGGATTTGAAGATCACTCGTTTGTTTCACCTGCATTTGAAGCTATATCACTTATATCGCAAGTATACGAAGCTAAATAATTTGTGTTGCATGGATTTGATGCTAAGTCTTCTACTTCGCATTGATCTGAAGCTAAATCATGTGCTTCGCTTGGATTTGAAGCTAACTCGTTTGTTTCGCATGCAGTTGAAGGTGAATCATGTATATCACACGTATTTGAAGCTAAGCCATTTGTTTCGCATGGATTTGAAGGTAATTCTTCTACTTCCCATTGATTTGAAGTTAAATTATGTGTTACGCTTGGATTTGAAGATCACTCGATTGTTTCACCTGCATTTGAAGCTATATCACTTATATCGCAAGTATACGAAGCTAAATAATTTGTGTCGCATGGATTTGATGCTAAGCCTTCTACTTCGCATTGATTTGAAGCTAAATCATGTGCTTCGCTTGGATTTGAAGCTAACTCGTTTGTTTCGCATGCAGTTGAAGCTAAATCATGTATATCACAAGTATTTGAAGCTAAGCCACTTGTTTCGCATGGATTTGAAGGTAAATCTTCTACTTCCCATTGATTTGAAGTTAAATCATGTGTTACGCTTGGATTTGAAGATCACTCGTTTGTTTCACCTGCATTTGAAGCTATATCACTTATATCGCAAGTATAAGAAGCTAAATAATTTGTGTTGCATGGATTTGATGCTAAGTCTTCTACTTCGCATTGATTTGAAGCTAAATCATGTGCTTCGCTTGGATTTGAAGCTAACTCGTTTGTTTCGCATGCAGTTGAAGCTAAATCATGTATATCACAAGTATTTGAAGCTAAACCATTTGTTTCGCATGGATTTGAAGGCAAATCTTCTACTTCCCATTGATTTGAAGTTAAATCATGTGTTACGATTGGATTTGAAGATCACTCGTTTGTTTCACCTGCATTTGAAGCTATATCACTTATATCGCAAGTATAAGAAGCTAAATAATTTGTGTTGCATGGATTTGATGCTAAGTCTTCTACTTCGCATTGATTTGAAGCTATATCATGTGCTTCGCTTGGATTTGAAGCTAACTCGTTTGTTTCGCTTGCATTTGGAGCTTTATCACATATATCGCAAGTATAATAAGCTAAATAATTTGTGTTGCATGGATTTGATGCTAAGTCTTCTACTTCGCATTGATCTGAAGCTAAATCATGTGCTTCGCTTGGATTTGAAGCTAACTCGTTTGTTTCGCATGCAGTTGAAGGTGAATCATGTATATCACACGTATTTGAAGCTAAGCCATTTGTTTCGCATGGATTTGAAGGTAATTCTTCTACTTCCCATTGATTTGATGCTAAATTATGTGTTACGCTTGGATTTGAAGATCACTCGTTTGTTTCACCTGCATTTGAAGCTATATCACTTATATCGCAAGTATACGAAGCTAAATAATTTGTGTCGCATGGATTTGATGCTAAGCCTTCTACTTCGCATTGATTTGAAGCTAAATCATGTGCTTCGCTTGGATTTGAAGCTAACTCGTTTGTTTCGCATGCAGTTGAAGCTAAATCATGTATATCACAAGTATTTGAAGCTAAGCCATTTGTTTCGCATGGATTTGAAGGTAATTCTTCTACTTCCCATTGATTTGAAGTTAAATCATGTGTTACGCTTGGATTTGAAGATCACTCGTTTGTTTCACCTGCATTTGAAGCTATATCACTTATATCGCAAGTATAAGAAGCTAAATAATTTGTGTTGCATGGATTTGATGCTAAGTCTTCTACTTCGCATTGATTTGAAGCTAAATCATGTGCTTCGCTTGGATTTGAAGCTAACTCGTTTGTTTCGCATGCAGTTGAAGCTAAATCATGTATATCACAAGTATTTGAAGCTAAGCCATTTGTTTCGCATGGATTTGAAGATAAATCTTCTACTTCCCATTGATTTGAAGTTAAATCATGTGTTACGCTTGGATTTGAAGATCACTCGTTTGTTTCACCTGCATTTGAAGCTATATCACTTATATCGCAAGTATACGAAGCTAAATAATTTGTGTCGCATGGATTTGATGCTAAGCCTTCTATTTCGCATTGATTTGAAGCTAAATCATGTGTTTCGTTTGGATTTGAAGCTAACTCGTTTGTTTCCCATGCAGTTGAAGCTTTATCACTTATATCGCAAGTATAAGAAGCTAAATAATTTGTGTTGCATGGATTTGATGCTAAGTCTTCTACTTCGCATTGATTTGAAGCTATATCATGTGCTTCGCTTGGATTTGAAGCTAACTCGTTTGTTTCGCTTGCATTTGGAGCTTTATCACATATATCGCAAGTATAATAAGCTAAATAATTTGTGTTGCATGGATTTGATGCTAAGTCTTCTACTTCGCATTGATCTGAAGCTAAATCATGTGCTTCGCTTGGATTTGAAGCTAACTCGTTTGTTTCGCATGCAGTTGAAGGTGAATCATGTATATCACACGTATTTGAAGCTAAGCCATTTGTTTCGCATGGATTTGAAGGTAATTCTTCTACTTCCCATTGATTTGATGCTAAATTATGTGTTACGCTTGGATTTGAAGATCACTCGTTTGTTTCACCTGCATTTGAAGCTATATCACTTATATCGCAAGTATACGAAGCTAAATAATTTGTGTCGCATGGATTTGATGCTAAGCCTTCTACTTCGCATTGATTTGAAGCTAAATCATGTGCTTCGCTTGGATTTGAAGCTAACTCGTTTGTTTCGCATGCAGTTGAAGCTAAATCATGTATATCACAAGTATTTGAAGCTAAGCCATTTGTTTCGCATGGATTTGAAGGTAATTCTTCTACTTCCCATTGATTTGAAGTTAAATCATGTGTTACGCTTGGATTTGAAGATCACTCGTTTGTTTCACCTGCATTTGAAGCTATATCACTTATATCGCAAGTATAAGAAGCTAAATAATTTGTGTTGCATGGATTTGATGCTAAGTCTTCTACTTCGCATTGATTTGAAGCTAAATCATGTGCTTCGCTTGGATTTGAAGCTAACTCGTTTGTTTCGCATGCAGTTGAAGCTAAATCATGTATATCACAAGTATTTGAAGCTAAGCCATTTGTTTCGCATGGATTTGAAGATAAATCTTCTACTTCCCATTGATTTGAAGTTAAATCATGTGTTACGCTTGGATTTGAAGATCACTCGTTTGTTTCACCTGCATTTGAAGCTATATCACTTATATCGCAAGTATACGAAGCTAAATAATTTGTGTCGCATGGATTTGATGCTAAGCCTTCTATTTCGCATTGATTTGAAGCTAAATCATGTGTTTCGTTTGGATTTGAAGCTAACTCGTTTGTTTCCCATGCAGTTGAAGCTTTATCACTTATATCGCAAGTATAAGAAGCTAAATAATTTGTGTTGCATGGATTTGATGCTAAGTCTTCTACTTCGCATTGATTTGAAGCTATATCATGTGCTTCGCTTGGATTTGAAGCTAACTCGTTTGTTTCGCTTGCATTTGGAGCTTTATCACATATATCGCAAGTATAATAAGCTAAATAATTTGTGTTGCATGGATTTGATGCTAAGTCTTCTACTTCGCATTGATCTGAAGCTAAATCATGTGCTTCGCTTGGATTTGAAGCTAACTCGTTTGTTTCGCATGCAGTTGAAGGTGAATCATGTATATCACACGTATTTGAAGCTAAGCCATTTGTTTCGCATGGATTTGAAGGTAATTCTTCTACTTCCCATTGATTTGAAGTTAAATTATGTGTTACGCTTGGATTTGAAGATCACTCGTTTGTTTCACCTGCATTTGAAGCTATATCACTTATATCGCAAGTATACGAAGCTAAATAATTTGTGTCGCATGGATTTGATGCTAAGCCTTCTACTTCGCATTGATTTGAAGCTAAATCATGTGCTTCGCTTGGATTTGAAGCTAACTCGTTTGTTTCGCATGCAGTTGAAGCTAAATCATGTATATCACAAGTATTTGAAGCTAAGCCACTTGTTTCGCATGGATTTGAAGGTAAATCTTCTACTTCCCATTGATTTGAAGTTAAATCATGTGTTACGCTTGGATTTGAAGATCACTCGTTTGTTTCACCTGCATTTGAAGCTATATCACTTATATCGCAAGTATACGAAGCTAAATAATTTGTGTCGCATGGATTTGATGCTAAGCCTTCTACTTCGCATTGATTTGAAGCTAAATCATGTGCTTCGCTTGGATTTGAAGCTAACTCGTTTGTTTCGCATGCAGTTGAAGCTAAATCATGTATATCACAAGTATTTGAAGCTAAGCCATTTGTTTCGCATGGATTTGAAGGTAATTCTTCTACTTCCCATTGATTTGAAGTTAAATCATGTGTTACGCTTGGATTTGAAGATCACTCGTTTGTTTCACCTGCATTTGAAGCTATATCACTTATATCGCAAGTATAAGAAGCTAAATAATTTGTGTTGCATGGATTTGATGCTAAGTCTTCTACTTCGCATTGATTTGAAGCTAAATCATGTGCTTCGCTTGGATTTGAAGCTAACTCGTTTGTTTCGCATGCAGTTGAAGCTAAATCATGTATATCACAAGTATTTGAAGCTAAGCCATTTGTTTCGCATGGATTTGAAGATAAATCTTCTACTTCCCATTGATTTGAAGTTAAATCATGTGTTACGCTTGGATTTGAAGATCACTCGTTTGTTTCACCTGCATTTGAAGCTATATCACTTATATCGCAAGTATACGAAGCTAAATAATTTGTGTCGCATGGATTTGATGCTAAGCCTTCTATTTCGCATTGATTTGAAGCTAAATCATGTGTTTCGTTTGGATTTGAAGCTAACTCGTTTGTTTCCCATGCAGTTGAAGCTTTATCACTTATATCGCAAGTATAAGAAGCTAAATAATTTGTGTTGCATGGATTTGATGCTAAGTCTTCTACTTCGCATTGATTTGAAGCTATATCATGTGCTTCGCTTGGATTTGAAGCTAACTCGTTTGTTTCGCTTGCATTTGGAGCTTTATCACATATATCGCAAGTATAATAAGCTAAATAATTTGTGTTGCATGGATTTGATGCTAAGTCTTCTACTTCGCATTGATCTGAAGCTAAATCATGTGCTTCGCTTGGATTTGAAGCTAACTCGTTTGTTTCGCATGCAGTTGAAGGTGAATCATGTATATCACACGTATTTGAAGCTAAGCCATTTGTTTCGCATGGATTTGAAGGTAATTCTTCTACTTCCCATTGATTTGAAGTTAAATTATGTGTTACGCTTGGATTTGAAGATCACTCGTTTGTTTCACCTGCATTTGAAGCTATATCACTTATATCGCAAGTATACGAAGCTAAATAATTTGTGTCGCATGGATTTGATGCTAAGCCTTCTACTTCGCATTGATTTGAAGCTAAATCATGTGCTTCGCTTGGATTTGAAGCTAACTCGTTTGTTTCGCATGCAGTTGAAGCTAAATCATGTATATCACAAGTATTTGAAGCTAAGCCACTTGTTTCGCATGGATTTGAAGGTAAATCTTCTACTTCCCATTGATTTGAAGTTAAATCATGTGTTACGCTTGGATTTGAAGATCACTCGTTTGTTTCACCTGCATTTGAAGCTATATCACTTATATCGCAAGTATAAGAAGCTAAATAATTTGTGTTGCATGGATTTGATGCTAAGTCTTCTACTTCGCATTGATTTGAAGCTAAATCATGTGCTTCGCTTGGATTTGAAGCTAACTCGTTTGTTTCGCATGCAGTTGAAGCTAAATCATGTATATCACAAGTATTTGAAGCTAAGCCATTTGTTTCGCATGGATTTGAAGATAAATCTTCTACTTCCCATTGATTTGAAGTTAAATCATGTGTTACGCTTGGATTTGAAGATCACTCGTTTGTTTCACCTGCATTTGAAGCTATATCACTTATATCGCAAGTATACGAAGCTAAATAATTTGTGTCGCATGGATTTGATGCTAAGCCTTCTATTTCGCATTGATTTGAAGCTAAATCATGTGTTTCGTTTGGATTTGAAGCTAACTCGTTTGTTTCCCATGCAGTTGAAGCTTTATCACTTATATCGCAAGTATAAGAAGCTAAATAATTTGTGTTGCATGGATTTGATGCTAAGTCTTCTACTTCGCATTGATTTGAAGCTATATCATGTGCTTCGCTTGGATTTGAAGCTAACTCGTTTGTTTCGCTTGCATTTGGAGCTTTATCACATATATCGCAAGTATAATAAGCTAAATAATTTGTGTTGCATGGATTTGATGCTAAGTCTTCTACTTCGCATTGATCTGAAGCTAAATCATGTGCTTCGCTTGGATTTGAAGCTAACTCGTTTGTTTCGCATGCAGTTGAAGGTGAATCATGTATATCACACGTATTTGAAGCTAAGCCATTTGTTTCGCATGGATTTGAAGGTAATTCTTCTACTTCCCATTGATTTGAAGTTAAATTATGTGTTACGCTTGGATTTGAAGATCACTCGTTTGTTTCACCTGCATTTGAAGCTATATCACTTATATCGCAAGTATACGAAGCTAAATAATTTGTGTCGCATGGATTTGATGCTAAGCCTTCTACTTCGCATTGATTTGAAGCTAAATCATGTGCTTCGCTTGGATTTGAAGCTAACTCGTTTGTTTCGCATGCAGTTGAAGCTAAATCATGTATATCACAAGTATTTGAAGCTAAGCCACTTGTTTCGCATGGATTTGAAGGTAAATCTTCTACTTCCCATTGATTTGAAGTTAAATCATGTGTTACGCTTGGATTTGAAGATCACTCGTTTGTTTCACCTGCATTTGAAGCTATATCACTTATATCGCAAGTATAAGAAGCTAAATAATTTGTGTTGCATGGATTTGATGCTAAGTCTTCTACTTCGCATTGATTTGAAGCTAAATCATGTGCTTCGCTTGGATTTGAAGCTAACTCGTTTGTTTCGCATGCAGTTGAAGCTAAATCATGTATATCACAAGTATTTGAAGCTAAGCCATTTGTTTCGCATGGATTTGAAGATAAATCTTCTACTTCCCATTGATTTGAAGTTAAATCATGTGTTACGCTTGGATTTGAAGCTAACTCGTTTGTTTCGCATGCAGTTGAAGCTAAATCATGTATATCACAAGTATTTGAAGCTAAGCCATTTGTGTCGCATGGATTTGATGCTAAGCCTTCTACTTCCCATTGATTTGAAGTTAAATCATGTGTTACGCTTGGATTTGAAGATCACTCGTTTGTTTCACCTGCATTTGAAGCTATATCACTTATATCGCAAGTATAAGAAGCTAAATAATTTGTGTTGCATGGATTTGATGCTAAGTCTTCTACTTCGCATTGATTTGAAGCTAAATCATGTGCTTCGCTTGGATTTGAAGCTAACTCGTTTGTTTCGCATGCAGTTGAAGCTAAATCATGTATATCACAAGTATTTGAAGCTAAGCCATTTGTTTCGCATGGATTTGAAGATAAATCTTCTACTTCCCATTGATTTGAAGTTAAATCATGTGTTACGCTTGGATTTGAAGATCACTCGTTTGTTTCACCTGCATTTGAAGCTATATCACTTATATCGCAAGTATACGAAGCTAAATAATTTGTGTCGCTTGGATTTGATGCTAAGCCTTCTATTTCGCATTGATTTGAAGCTAAATCATGTGTTTCGTTTGGATTTGAAGCTAACTCGTTTGTTTCCCATGCAGTTGAAGCTTTATCACTTATATCGCAAGTATAAGAAGCTAAATAATTTGTGTTGCATGGATTTGATGCTAAGTCTTCTACTTCGCATTGATTTGAAGCTATATCATGTGCTTCGCTTGGATTTGAAGCTAACTCGTTTGTTTCGCTTGCATTTGGAGCTTTATCACATATATCGCAAGTATAATAAGCTAAATAATTTGTGTTGCATGGATTTGATGCTAAGTCTTCTACTTCGCATTGATCTGAAGCTAAATCATGTGCTTCGCTTGGATTTGAAGCTAACTCGTTTGTTTCGCATGCAGTTGAAGCTAAATCATGTATATCACAAGTATTTGAAGCTAAGCCACTTGTTTCGCATGGATTTGAAGGTAAATCTTCTACTTCCCATTGATTTGAAGTTAAATCATGTGTTACGCTTGGATTTGAAGATCACTCGTTTGTTTCACCTGCATTTGAAGCTATATCACTTATATCGCAAGTATAAGAAGCTAAATAATTTGTGTTGCATGGATTTGATGCTAAGTCTTCTACTTCGCATTGATTTGAAGCTAAATCATGTGCTTCGCTTGGATTTGAAGCTAACTCGTTTGTTTCGCATGCAGTTGAAGCTAAATCATGTATATCACAAGTATTTGAAGCTAAGCCATTTGTTTCGCATGGATTTGAAGATAAATCTTCTACTTCCCATTGATTTGAAGTTAAATCATGTGTTACGCTTGGATTTGAAGATCACTCGTTTGTTTCACCTGCATTTGAAGCTATATCACTTATATCGCAAGTATACGAAGCTAAATAATTTGTGTCGCATGGATTTGATGCTAAGCCTTCTATTTCGCATTGATTTGAAGCTAAATCATGTGTTTCGTTTGGATTTGAAGCTAACTCGTTTGTTTCCCATGCAGTTGAAGCTTTATCACTTATATCGCAAGTATAAGAAGCTAAATAATTTGTGTTGCATGGATTTGATGCTACGACTTCTACTTCGCATTGATTTGAAGCTAAATCATGTGTTTCGCTTGGATTTGAAGCTAACTCGTTTGTTTCCCATGCAGTTGAAGCAAAATCATGTATATCACAAGTATTTGAAGCTAAACCATTTGTTTCGCATGGATTTGAAGGTAAATCTTCTACTTCGCATTGATTTGAAGTTAAATGAAGTGTTACGCTTGGATTTGAAGATCACTCGCCTGTTTCACCTGCATTTGAAGCTTTATCACTTATATCGCAAGTATAAGAAGCTAAATAATTTGTGTCGCATGGATTTGATGCTAAGCCTTCTACTTCGCATTGATTTGAAGCTAAATCATGTGTTTCGCTTGGATTTGAAGCTAACTCGTTTGTTTCGCATGCAGTTGCAGCTAAATCATGTATATCACAAGTATTTGAAGGTAAACCATTTGTTTCGCATGGATTTGAAGGTAAATCTTCTACTTCCCATTGATTTGAAGTTAAATCATGTGTTACGCTTGGATTTGAAGATCACTCGTTTGTTTCGAATGCATTTGAAGCTTTATCACTTATATCGCAAGTATATGAAGCTAAATAATTTGTGTTGCATGGATTTGATGCTAAGTCTTCTACTTCGCATTGATTTGAAGCTATATCATGTGCTTCGCTTGGATTTGAAGCTAACTCGTTTGTTTCGCTTGCATTTGGAGCTTTATCACATATATCGCAAGTATAATAAGCTAAATAATTTGTGTTGCATGGATTTGATGCTAAGCCTTCTACTTCGCATTGATTTGAAGCTAAATCATGTGTTTCGCTTGGATTTGAAGCTAACTCGTTTGTTTCGCATGCAACTGAAGCTAAATCATGTATATCACAAGTATTTGAAGCTAAACCATTTGTTTCGCATGGATTTGAAGGTAAATCTTCTACTTCCCATTGATTTGAAGTTAAATCAAGTGTTACGCTTGGATTTGAAGATCACTCGTTTGTTTCACCTGCATTTGAAGCTTTATCACTTATATCGCAAGTATAAGAAGCTAAATAATTTGTGTTGCATGGATTTGATGATAAGCCTTCTACTTCGCATTGATTTGAAGCTAAATTATGTATTTCGGTTGGATTTGAAGCTAACTCGTTTGTTTCGCATGCAGCTGAAGCTAAATCATGTATATCACAAGTATTTCAAGCTAAACAGTTGTTTCGCATGGATTTGAAGGTAAATCTTCTACTTCCCATTGATTTGAAGTTAAATCAAGTGTTACGCTTGGATTTGAAGATCACTCGTTTTTCTCACCTGCATTTGAAGCTATATCACTTATATCGCAAGTATACGAAGCTAAATAATTTGTGTCGCATGGATTTGATGCTAGGCCTTCTACTTCGCATTGATTTGAAGCTAAATCATGTGCTCCGCTTGGATTTGAAGCTAACTCGTTTGTTTCGCATGCAGTTGAAGCTAAATCATGTATATCACAAGTATTTGAAGCTAAGCCATTTGTTTCGCATGGATTTGAAGGTAAATCTTCTACTTCCCATTGATTTGAAGTTAAATCATGTGTTACGCTTGGATATGAACCTAACTCGTTTGTTTCGCATGCAGTTGCAGCTAAATCATGTATATCACAAGTATTTGAAGCTAAGCCATTTGTTTCGCATGGATTTGAAGATAAATCTTCTACTTCCCATTGATTTGAAGTTAAATCATGTGTTACGCTTGGATTTGAAGATCACTCGTTTGTTTCACCTGCATTTGAAGCTATATCACTTATATCGCAAGTATAAGAAGCTAAATAATTTGTGTCGCATGGATTTGATGCTAAGCCTTCTATTTCGCATTGATTTGAAGCTAAATCATGTGTTTCGCTTGGATTAGAAGCTAACTCGTTTGTTTCGCATGCAGTTGCAGCTAAATCATGTATATCACAAGTATTAGAAGCTAAACCATTTGTTTCGCATGGATTTGAAGGTAAATCTTCTACTTCGCATTGATTTGAAGTTAAATCATGTGTTACGCTTGGATTTGAAGATCACTCGTTTGTTTCACCTGCATTTGAAGCTATATCACTTATATCGCAAGTATACGAAGCTAAATAATTTGTGTTGCATGGATTTGATGCTACGACTTCTACTTCGCATTGATTTGAAGCTAAATCATGTGTTTCGCTTGGATTTGAAGCTAACTCGTTTGTTTCGCATGCAGTTGCAGCTAAATCATGTATATCACAAGTATTTGAAGCTAAACCATTTGTTTCGCATGGATTTGAAGGTAAATCTTCTACTTCGCATTGATTTGAAGTTAAATCATGTGTTACGCTTGGATTTAAAGCTCACTCGTTTGTTTCACCTGCATTTGAAGCTTTATCACTTATATCGCAAGTATAAGAAGCTAAATAATTTGTGTTGCATGGATTTGATGCTAAGTCTTCTACTTCGCATTGATCTGAAGCTAAATCATGTGCTTCGCTTGGATTTGAAGCTAACTCGTTTGTTTCGAATGCAGTTGAAGCTAAATCATGTATATCACAAGTATTTGAAGCTAAGCAATTTGTTTCGCATGGATTTGAAGGTAAATCTTCTACTTCCCATTGATTTGAAGTTAAATCATGTGTTACGCTTGGATTTGAAGATCACTCGTTTGTTTCACCTGCATTTGAAGCTATATCACTTATATCGCAAGTATACGAAGCTAAATAATTTGTGTCGCATGGATTTGATGCTAGGCCTTCTACTTCGCATTGATTTGAAGCTAAATCATGTGCTCCGCTTGGATTTGAAGCTAACTCGTTTGTTTCGCATGCAGTTGAAGCTAAATCATGTATATCACAAGTATTTGAAGCTAAGCCATTTGTTTCGCATGGATTTGAAGGTAAATCTTCTACTTCCCATTGATTTGAAGTTAAATCATGTGTTACGCTTGGATTTGAAGATCACTCGTTTTTCTCACCTGCATTTGAAGCTATATCACTTATATCGCAAGTATACGAAGCTAAATAATTTGTGTCGCATGGATTTGATGCTAAGCCTTCTATTTCGCATTGATTTGAAGCTAAATCATGTGTTTCGCTTGGATTTGAAGCTAACTCGTTTGTTTCGCATGCAGTTGAAGCTAAATCATGTATATCACAAGTATTTGAAGCTAAGCCATTTGTTTTGCATGGATTTGAAGGTAAATTTTCTACTTCCCATTGATTTGAAGTTAAATCAAGTGTTACGCTTGGATTTGAAGATCACTCGTTTGTTTCACCTGCATTTGAAGCTATATCACTTATATCGCAAGTATACGAAGCTAAATAATTTGTGTCGCATGGATTTGATGCTAGGCCTTCTACTTCGCATTGATTTGAAGCTAAATCATGTGTTTCGCTTGGATTTGAGGCTAACTCGTTTGTTTCGCATGCAGCTGAAGCTTAATCATGTATATCACAAGTATTTGAAGCTAAGCCATTTGTTTTGCATGGATTTGAAGGTAAATCTTCTACTTCCCATTGATTTGAAGTTAAATCAAGTGTTACGCTTGGATTTGAAGATCACTCGTTTGTTTCACCTGCATTTGAAGCTATATCACTTATATCGCAAGTATACGAAGCTAAATAATTTGTGTCGCATGGATTTGATGCTAAGCCTTCTATTTCGCATTGATTTGAAGCTAAATCATGTGTTTCGTTTGGATTTGAAGCTAACTCGTTTGTTTCCCATGCAGTTGAAGCTTTATCACTTATATCGCAAGTATAAGAAGCTAAATAATTTGTGTTGCATGGATTTGATGCTAAGTCTTCTACTTCGCATTGATTTGAAGCTATATCATGTGCTTCGCTTGGATTTGAAGCTAACTCGTTTGTTTCGCTTGCATTTGGAGCTTTATCACATATATCGCAAGTATAATAAGCTAAATAATTTGTGTTGCATGGATTTGATGCTAAGTCTTCTACTTCGCATTGATCTGAAGCTAAATCATGTGCTTCGCTTGGATTTGAAGCTAACTCGTTTGTTTCGCATGCAGTTGAAGGTGAATCATGTATATCACACGTATTTGAAGCTAAGCCATTTGTTTCGCATGGATTTGAAGGTAATTCTTCTACTTCCCATTGATTTGAAGTTAAATTATGTGTTACGCTTGGATTTGAAGATCACTCGTTTGTTTCACCTGCATTTGAAGCTATATCACTTATATCGCAAGTATACGAAGCTAAATAATTTGTGTCGCATGGATTTGATGCTAAGCCTTCTACTTCGCATTGATTTGAAGCTAAATCATGTGCTTCGCTTGGATTTGAAGCTAACTCGTTTGTTTCGCATGCAGTTGAAGCTAAATCATGTATATCACAAGTATTTGAAGCTAAGCCACTTGTTTCGCATGGATTTGAAGGTAAATCTTCTACTTCCCATTGATTTGAAGTTAAATCATGTGTTACGCTTGGATTTGAAGATCACTCGTTTGTTTCACCTGCATTTGAAGCTATATCACTTATATCGCAAGTATAAGAAGCTAAATAATTTGTGTTGCATGGATTTGATGCTAAGTCTTCTACTTCGCATTGATTTGAAGCTAAATCATGTGCTTCGCTTGGATTTGAAGCTAACTCGTTTGTATCGCATGCAGTTGAAGCTAAATCATGTATATCACAAGTATTTGAAGCTAAGCCATTTGTTTCGCATGGATTTGAAGATAAATCTTCTACTTCCCATTGATTTGAAGTTAAATCATGTGTTACGCTTGGATTTGAAGATCACTCGTTTGTTTCACCTGCATTTGAAGCTATATCACTTATATCGCAAGTATACGAAGCTAAATAATTTGTGTCGCATGGATTTGATGCTAAGCCTTCTATTTCGCATTGATTTGAAGCTAAATCATGTGTTTCGTTTGGATTTGAAGCTAACTCGTTTGTTTCCCATGCAGTTGAAGCTTTATCACTTATATCGCAAGTATAAGAAGCTAAATAATTTGTGTTGCATGGATTTGATGCTACGACTTCTACTTCGCATTGATTTGAAGCTAAATCATGTGTTTCGCTTGGATTTGAAGCTAACTCGTTTGTTTCCCATGCAGTTGAAACAAAATCATGTATATCACAAGTATTTGAAGCTAAACCATTTGTTTCGCATGGATTTGAAGGTAAATCTTCTACTTCGCATTGATTTGAAGTTAAATGAAGTGTTACGCTTGGATTTGAAGATCACTCGCCTGTTTCACCTGCATTTGAAGCTTTATCACTTATATCGCAAGTATAAGAAGCTAAATAATTTGTGTCGCATGGATTTGATGCTAAGCCTTCTACTTCGCATTGATTTGAAGCTAAATCATGTGTTTCGCTTGGATTTGAAGCTAACTCGTTTGTTTCGCATGCAGTTGCAGCTAAATCATGTATATCACAAGTATTTGAAGCTAAACCATTTGTTTCGCATGGATTTGAAGGTAAATCTTCTACTTCCCATTGATTTGAAGTTAAATCATGTGTTACGCTTGGATTTGAAGATCACTCGTTTGTTTCGAATGCATTTGAAGCTTTATCACTTATATCGCAAGTATATGAAGCTAAATAATTTGTGTTGCATGGATTTGATGCTAAGTCTTCTACTTCGCATTGATTTGAAGCTATATCATGTGCTTCGCTTGGATTTGAAGCTAACTCGTTTGTTTCGCTTGCATTTGGAGCTTTATCACATATATCGCAAGTATAATAAGCTAAATAATTTGTGTTGCATGGATTTGATGCTAAGCCTTCTACTTCGCATTGATTTGAAGCTAAATCATGTGTTTCGCTTGGATTTGAAGCTAACTCGTTTGTTTCGCATGCAACTGAAGCTAAATCATGTATATCACAAGTATTTGAAGCTAAACCATTTGTTTCGCATGGATTTGAAGGTAAATCTTCTACTTCCCATTGATTTGAAGTTAAATCAAGTGTTACGCTTGGATTTGAAGATCACTCGTTTGTTTCACCTGCATTTGAAGCTTTATCACTTATATCGCAAGTATAAGAAGCTAAATAATTTGTGTTGCATGGATTTGATGATAAGCCTTCTACTTCGCATTGATTTGAAGCTAAATTATGTATTTCGGTTGGATTTGAAGCTAACTCGTTTGTTTCGCATGCAGCTGAAGCTAAATCATGTATATCACAAGTATTTCAAGCTAAACCGTTGTTTCGCATGGATTTGAAGGTAAATCTTCTACTTCCCATTGATTTGAAGTTAAATCAAGTGTTACGCTTGGATTTGAAGATCACTCGTTTTTCTCACCTGCATTTGAAGCTATATCACTTATATCGCAAGTATACGAAGCTAAATAATTTGTGTCGCATGGATTTGATGCTAAGCCTTCTATTTCGCATTGATTTGAAGCTAAATCATGTGTTTCGTTTGGATTTGAAGCTAACTCGTTTGTTTCCCATGCAGTTGAAGCTTTATCACTTATATCGCAAGTATAAGAAGCTAAATAATTTGTGTTGCATGGATTTGATGCTAAGTCTTCTACTTCGCATTGATTTGAAGCTATATCATGTGCTTCGCTTGGATTTGAAGCTAACTCGTTTGTTTCGCTTGCATTTGGAGCTTTATCACATATATCGCAAGTATAATAAGCTAAATAATTTGTGTTGCATGGATTTGATGCTAAGTCTTCTACTTCGCATTGATCTGAAGCTAAATCATGTGCTTCGCTTGGATTTGAAGCTAACTCGTTTGTTTCGCATGCAGTTGAAGGTGAATCATGTATATCACACGTATTTGAAGCTAAGCCATTTGTTTCGCATGGATTTGAAGGTAATTCTTCTACTTCCCATTGATTTGAAGTTAAATTATGTGTTACGCTTGGATTTGAAGATCACTCGTTTGTTTCACCTGCATTTGAAGCTATATCACTTATATCGCAAGTATACGAAGCTAAATAATTTGTGTCGCATGGATTTGATGCTAAGCCTTCTACTTCGCATTGATTTGAAGCTAAATCATGTGCTTCGCTTGGATTTGAAGCTAACTCGTTTGTTTCGCATGCAGTTGAAGCTAAATCATGTATATCACAAGTATTTGAAGCTAAGCCACTTGTTTCGCATGGATTTGAAGGTAAATCTTCTACTTCCCATTGATTTGAAGTTAAATCATGTGTTACGCTTGGATTTGAAGATCACTCGTTTGTTTCACCTGCATTTGAAGCTATATCACTTATATCGCAAGTATAAGAAGCTAAATAATTTGTGTTGCATGGATTTGATGCTAAGTCTTCTACTTCGCATTGATTTGAAGCTAAATCATGTGCTTCGCTTGGATTTGAAGCTAACTCGTTTGTTTCGCATGCAGTTGAAGCTAAATCATGTATATCACAAGTATTTGAAGCTAAGCCATTTGTTTCGCATGGATTTGAAGATAAATCTTCTACTTCCCATTGATTTGAAGTTAAATCATGTGTTACGCTTGGATTTGAAGATCACTCGTTTGTTTCACCTGCATTTGAAGCTATATCACTTATATCGCAAGTATACGAAGCTAAATAATTTGTGTCGCATGGATTTGATGCTAAGCCTTCTATTTCGCATTGATTTGAAGCTAAATCATGTGTTTCGTTTGGATTTGAAGCTAACTCGTTTGTTTCCCATGCAGTTGAAGCTTTATCACTTATATCGCAAGTATAAGAAGCTAAATAATTTGTGTTGCATGGATTTGATGCTACGACTTCTACTTCGCATTGATTTGAAGCTAAATCATGTGTTTCGCTTGGATTTGAAGCTAACTCGTTTGTTTCCCATGCAGTTGAAGCAAAATCATGTATATCACAAGTATTTGAAGCTAAACCATTTGTTTCGCATGGATTTGAAGGTAAATCTTCTACTTCGCATTGATTTGAAGTTAAATGAAGTGTTACGCTTGGATTTGAAGATCACTCGCCTGTTTCACCTGCATTTGAAGCTTTATCACTTATATCGCAAGTATAAGAAGCTAAATAATTTGTGTCGCATGGATTTGATGCTAAGCCTTCTACTTCGCATTGATTTGAAGCTAAATCATGTGTTTCGCTTGGATTTGAAGCTAACTCGTTTGTTTCGCATGCAGTTGCAGCTAAATCATGTATATCACAAGTATTTGAAGCTAAACCATTTGTTTCGCATGGATTTGAAGGTAAATCTTCTACTTCCCATTGATTTGAAGTTAAATCATGTGTTACGCTTGGATTTGAAGATCACTCGTTTGTTTCGAATGCATTTGAAGCTTTATCACTTATATCGCAAGTATATGAAGCTAAATAATTTGTGTTGCATGGATTTGATGCTAAGTCTTCTACTTCGCATTGATTTGAAGCTATATCATGTGCTTCGCTTGGATTTGAAGCTAACTCGTTTGTTTCGCTTGCATTTGGAGCTTTATCACATATATCGCAAGTATAATAAGCTAAATAATTTGTGTTGCATGGATTTGATGCTAAGCCTTCTACTTCGCATTGATTTGAAGCTAAATCATGTGTTTCGCTTGGATTTGAAGCTAACTCGTTTGTTTCGCATGCAACTGAAGCTAAATCATGTATATCACAAGTATTTGAAGCTAAACCATTTGTTTCGCATGGATTTGAAGGTAAATCTTCTACTTCCCATTGATTTGAAGTTAAATCAAGTGTTACGCTTGGATTTGAAGATCACTCGTTTGTTTCACCTGCATTTGAAGCTTTATCACTTATATCGCAAGTATAAGAAGCTAAATAATTTGTGTTGCATGGATTTGATGATAAGCCTTCTACTTCGCATTGATTTGAAGCTAAATTATGTATTTCGGTTGGATTTGAAGCTAACTCGTTTGTTTCGCATGCAGCTGAAGCTAAATCATGTATATCACAAGTATTTCAAGCTAAACCGTTGTTTCGCATGGATTTGAAGGTAAATCTTCTACTTCCCATTGATTTGAAGTTAAATCAAGTGTTACGCTTGGATTTGAAGATCACTCGTTTTTCTCACCTGCATTTGAAGCTATATCACTTATATCGCAAGTATACGAAGCTAAATAATTTGTGTCGCATGGATTTGATGCTAGGCCTTCTACTTCGCATTGATTTGAAGCTAAATCATGTGCTCCGCTTGGATTTGAAGCTAACTCGTTTGTTTCGCATGCAGTTGAAGCTAAATCATGTATATCACAAGTATTTGAAGCTAAGCCATTTGTTTCGCATGGATTTGAAGGTAAATCTTCTACTTCCCATTGATTTGAAGTTAAATCATGTGTTACGCTTGGATATGAACCTAACTCGTTTGTTTCGCATGCAGTTGCTGCTAAATCATGTATATCACAAGTATTTGAAGCTAAGCCATTTGTTTCGCATGGATTTGAAGATAAATCTTCTACTTCCATTGATTTGAAGTTAAATCATGTGTTACGCTTGGATTTGAAGATCACTCGTTTGTTTCACCTGCATTTGAAGCTATATCACTTATATCGCAAGTATACGAAGCTAAATAATTTGTGTTGCATGGATTTGATGCTACGACTTCTACTTCGCATTGATTTGAAGCTAAATCATGTGTTTCGCTTGGATTTGAAGCTAACTCGTTTGTTTCGCATGCAGTTGCAGCTAAATCATGTATATCACAAGTATTTGAAGCTAAACCATTTGTTTCGCATGGATTTGAAGGTAAATCTTCTACTTCGCATTGATTTGAAGTTAAATCATGTGTTACGCTTGGATTTAAAGCTCACTCATTTGTTTCACCTGCATTTGAAGCTTTATCACTTATATCGCAAGTATAAGAAGCTAAATAATTTGTGTTGCATGGATTTGATGCTAAGTCTTCTACTTCGCATTGATCTGAAGCTAAATCATGTGCTTCGCTTGGATTTGAAGCTAACTCGTTTGTTTCGAATGCAGTTGAAGCTAAATCATGTATATCACAAGTATTTGAAGCTAAGCAATTTGTTTCGCATGGATTTGAAGGTAAATCTTCTACTTCCCATTGATTTGAAGTTAAATCATGTGTTACGCTTGGATTTGAAGATCACTCGTTTGTTTCACCTGCATTTGAAGCTATATCACTTATATCGCAAGTATACGAAGCTAAATAATTTGTGTCGCATGGATTTGATGCTAGGCCTTCTACTTCGCATTGATTTGAAGCTAAATCATGTGCTCCGCTTGGATTTGAAGCTAACTCGTTTGTTTCGCATGCAGTTGAAGCTAAATCATGTATATCACAAGTATTTGAAGCTAAGCCATTTGTTTCGCATGGATTTGAAGGTAAATCTTCTACTTCCCATTGATTTGAAGTTAAATCATGTGTTACGCTTGGATTTGAAGATCACTCGTTTTTCTCACCTGCATTTGAAGCTATATCACTTATATCGCAAGTATACGAAGCTAAATAATTTGTGTCGCATGGATTTGATGCTAAGCCTTCTATTTCGCATTGATTTGAAGCTAAATCATGTGTTTCGCTTGGATTTGAAGCTAACTCGTTTGTTTCGCATCCAGTTGAAGCTAAATCATGTATATCACAAGTATTTGAAGCTAAGCCATTTGTTTTGCATGGATTTGAAGGTAAATTTTCTACTTCCCATTGATTTGAAGTTAAATCAAGTGTTACGCTTGGATTTGAAGATCACTCGTTTGTTTCACCTGCATTTGAAGCTATATCACTTATATCGCAAGTATACGAAGCTAAATAATTTGTGTCGCATGGATTTGATGCTAGGCCTTCTACTTCGCATTGATTTGAAGCTAAATCATGTGTTTCGCTTGGATTTGAGGCTAACTCGTTTGTTTCCCATGCAGTTGAAGCTTTATCACTTATATCGCAAGTATAAGAAGCTAAATAATTTGTGTTGCATGGATTTGATGCTAAGTCTTCTACTTCGCATTGATTTGAAGCTATATCATGTGCTTCGCTTGGATTTGAAGCTAACTCGTTTGTTTCGCTTGCATTTGGAGCTTTATCACATATATCGCAAGTATAATAAGCTAAATAATTTGTGTTGCATAGATTTGATGCTAAGTCTTCTACTTCGCATTGATCTGAAGCTAAATCATGTGCTTCGCTTGGATTTGAAGCTAACTCGTTTGTTTCGCATGCAGTTGAAGGTGAATCATGTATATCACACGTATTTGAAGCTAAGCCATTTGTTTCGCATGGATTTGAAGGTAATTCTTCTACTTCCCATTGATTTGAAGTTAAATTATGTGTTACGCTTGGATTTGAAGATCACTCGTTTGTTTCACCTGCATTTGAAGCTATATCACTTATATCGCAAGTATACGAAGCTAAATAATTTGTGTCGCATGGATTTGATGCTAAGCCTTCTACTTCGCATTGATTTGAAGCTAAATCATGTGCTTCGCTTGGATTTGAAGCTAACTCGTTTGTTTCGCATGCAGTTGAAGCTAAATCATGTATATCACAAGTATTTGAAGCTAAGCCACTTGTTTCGCATGGATTTGAAGGTAAATCTTCTACTTCCCATTGATTTGAAGTTAAATCATGTGTTACGCTTGGATTTGAAGATCACTCGTTTGTTTCACCTGCATTTGAAGCTATATCACTTATATCGCAAGTATAAGAAGCTAAATAATTTGTGTTGCATGGATTTGATGCTAAGTCTTCTACTTCGCATTGATTTGAAGCTAAATCATGTGCTTCGCTTGGATTTGAAGCTAACTCGTTTGTTTCGCATGCAGCTGAAGCTTAATCATGTATATCACAAGTATTTGAAGCTAAGCCATTTGTTTTGCATGGATTTGAAGGTAAATCTTCTACTTCCCATTGATTTGAAGTTAAATCAAGTGTTACGCTTGGATTTGAAGATCACTCGTTTGTTTCACCTGCATTTGAAGCTATATCACTTATATCGCAAGTATACGAAGCTAAATAATTTGTGTCGCATGGATTTGATGCTAGGCCTTCTACTTCGCATTGATTTGAAGCTAAATCATGTGCTTCGCTTGGATTTGAATCTAACTCGTTTGTTTCGCATGCAGTTGAAGCTAAATCATGTATATCACAAGTATTTGAAGCTAAGCCATTTGTTTCGCATGGATTTGACGGTAAATCTTCTACTTCCCATTGATTTGAAGTTAAATCATGTGTTACGCTTGGATTTGAAGATCACTCGTTTTTCTCACCTGCATTTGAAACTATATCCCTTATATCGCAAGTATACGAAGCTAAATAATTTGTGTCGCATGGATTTGATGCTAATCCTTCTATTTCGCATTGATTTGAAGCTAAATCATGTGTTTCGCTTGGATTTGAAGCTAACTCGTTTGTTTCGCATGCAGTTGAATCTAAATCATGTATATCACAAGTATTTGAAACTAAACCATTTGTTTCGCATGGATTTGAAGGTAAATCTTCTCCTTCCCATTGATTTGAAGTTAAATCAAGTGTTACGCTTGGATTTGAAGATCACTCGCCTGTTTCACCTGCATTTGAAGCTTTAACACTTATATCGCAAGTATAAGAAGCTAAATAATTTGTGTCGCATGGATTTGATGCTAAGCCTTCTACTTCGCATTGATTTGAAGCTAAATCATGTGTTTCGCTTGGATTTGAAGCTAACTCGTTTGTTTCGCATGCAGTTGCAGCTAAATCATGTATATCACAAGTATTTGAAGCTAAACCATTTGTTTCGCATGGATTTGAAGGTAAATCTTCTACTTCCCATTGATTTGAAGTTAAATCATGTGTTACGCTTGGATTTGAAGATCACTCGTTTGTTTCGAATGCATTTGAAGCTTTATCACTTATATCGCAAGTATATGAAGCTAAATAATTTGTGTTGCATGGATTTGATGCTAAGTCTTCTACTTCGCATTGATTTGAAGCTATATCATGTGCTTCGCTTGGATTTGAAGCTAACTCGTTTGTTTCGCTTGCATTTGGAGCTTTATCACATATATCGCAAGTATAATAAGCTAAATAATTTGTGTTGCATGGATTTGATGCTAAGCCTTCTACTTCGCATTGATTTGAAGCTAAATCATGTGTTTCGCTTGGATTTGAAGCTAACTCGTTTGTTTCGCATGCAACTGAAGCTAAATCATGTATATCACAAGTATTTGAAGCTAAACCATTTGTTTCGCATGGATTTGAAGGTAAATCTTCTACTTCCCATTGATTTGAAGTTAAATCAAGTGTTACGCTTGGATTTGAAGATCACTCGTTTGTTTCACCTGCATTTGAAGCTTTATCACTTATATCGCAAGTATAAGAAGCTAAATAATTTGTGTTGCATGGATTTGATGATAAGCCTTCTACTTCGCATTGATTTGAAGCTAAATTATGTATTTCGGTTGGATTTGAAGCTAACTCGTTTGTTTCGCATGCAGCTGAAGCTAAATCATGTATATCACAAGTATTTGAAGCTAAACCGTTGTTTCGCATGGATTTGAAGGTAAATCTTCTACTTCCCATTGATTTGAAGTTAAATCAAGTGTTACGCTTGGATTTGAAGATCACTCGTTTTTCTCACCTGCATTTGAAGCTATATCACTTATATCGCAAGTATACGAAGCTAAATAATTTGTGTCGCATGGATTTGATGCTAGGCCTTCTACTTCGCATTGATTTGAAGCTAAATCATGTGCTCCGCTTGGATTTGAAGCTAACTCGTTTGTTTCGCATGCAGTTGAAGCTAAATCATGTATATCACAAGTATTTGAAGCTAAGCCATTTGTTTCGCATGGATTTGAAGGTAAATCTTCTACTTCCCATTGATTTGAAGTTAAATCATGTGTTACGCTTGGATTTGAACCTAACTCGTTTGTTTCGCATGCAGTTGCAGCTAAATCATGTATATCACAAGTATTTGAAGCTAAGCCATTTGTTTCGCATGGATTTGAAGATAAATCTTCTACTTCCCATTGATTTGAAGTTAAATCATGTGTTACGCTTGGATTTGAAGATCACTCGTTTGTTTCACCTGCATTTGAATCTATATCACTTATATCGCAAGTATAAGAAGCTAAATAATTTGTGTCGCATGGATTTGATGCTAAGCCTTCTATTTCGCATTGATTTGAAGCTAAATCATGTGTTTCGCTTGGATTAGAAGCTAACTCGTTTGTTTCGTATGCAGTTGCAGCTAAATCATGTATATCACAAGTATTAGAAGCTAAACCATTTGTTTCGCATGGATTTGAAGGTAAATCTTCTACTTCGCATTGATTTGAAGTTAAATCATGTGTTACGCTTGGATTTGAAGATCACTCGTTTGTTTCACCTGCATTTGAAGCTATATCACTTATATCGCAAGTATACGAAGCTAAATAATTTGTGTTGCATGGATTTGATGCTACGACTTCTACTTCGCATTGATTTGAAGCTAAATCGTGTGTTTCGCTTGGATTTGAAGCTAACTCGTTTGTTTCGCATGCAGTTGCAGCTAAATCATGTATATCACAAGTATTTGAAGCTAAACCATTTGTTTCGCATGGATTTGAAGGTAAATCTTCTACTTCGCATTGATTTGAAGTTAAATCATGTGTTACGCTTGGATTTAAAGCTCACTCGTTTGTTTCACCTGCATTTGAAGCTTTATCACTTATATCGCAAGTATAAGAAGCTAAATAATTTGTGTTGCATGGATTTGATGCTAAGTCTTCTACTTCGCATTGATCTGAAGCTAAATCATGTGCTTCGCTTGGATTTGAAGCTAACTCGTTTGTTTCGAATGCAGTTGAAGCTAAATCATGTATATCACAAGTATTTGAAGCTAAGCAATTTGTTTCGCATGGATTTGAAGGTAAATCTTCTACTTCCCATTGATTTGAAGTTAAATCATGTGTTACGCTTGGATTTGAAGATCACTCGTTTGTTTCACCTGCATTTGAAGCTATATCACTTATATCGCAAGTATACGAAGCTAAATAATTTGTGTCGCATGGATTTGATGCTAGGCCTTCTACTTCGCATTGATTTGAAGCTAAATCATGTGCTCCGCTTGGATTTGAAGCTAACTCGTTTGTTTCGCATGCAGATGAAACTAAATCATGTATATCACAAGTATTTGAAGCTAAACCATTTGTTTCGCATGGATTTGATGCTAAGCCTTCTATTTCGCATTCATTTGAAGCTAAATCATGTGTTTCGCTTGGATTTGAAGCTAACTCGTTTGTTTCGCATGCAGTTGAAGCTAAATCATGTATATCACAAGTATTTGAAGCTAAGCCATTTGTTTTGCATGGATTTGAAGGTAAATTTTCTACTTCCCATTGATTTGAAGTTAAATCAAGTGTTACGCTTGGATTCGAAGATCACTCGTTTGTTTCACCTGCATTTGAAGCTATATCACTTATATCGCAAGTATACGAAGCTAAATAATTTGTGTCGCATGGATTTGATGCTAGGCCTTCTACTTCGCATTGATTTGAAGCTCAATCATGTGTTTCGCTTGGATTTGAGGCTAACTCGTTTGTTTCGCATGCAGCTGAAGCTTAATCATGTATATCACAAGTATTTGAAGCTAAGCCATTTGTTTTGCATGGATTTGAAGGTAAATCTTCTACTTCCCATTGATTTGAAGTTAAATCAAGTGTTACGCTTGGATTTGAAGATCACTCGTTTTTCTCACCTGCATTTGAAGCTATATCACTTATATCGCAAGTATACGAAGCTAAATAATTTGTGTCGCATGGATTTGATGCTAGGCCTTCTACTTCGCATTGATTTGAAGCTAAATCATGTGCTCCGCTTGGATTTGAAGCTAACTCGTTTGTTTCGCATGCAGTTGAAGCTAAATCATGTATATCACAAGTATTTGAAGCTAAGCCATTTGTTTCGCATGGATTTGAAGGTAAATCTTCTACTTCCCATTGATTTGAAGTTAAATCATGTGTTACGCTTGGATTTGAACCTAACTCGTTTGTTTCGCATGCAGTTGCAGCTAAATCATGTATATCACAAGTATTTGAAGCTAAGCCATTTGTTTCGCATGGATTTGAAGATAAATCTTCTACTTCCCATTGATTTGAAGTTAAATCATGTGTTACGCTTGGATTTGAAGATCACTCGTTTGTTTCACCTGCATTTGAATCTATATCACTTATATCGCAAGTATAAGAAGCTAAATAATTTGTGTCGCATGGATTTGATGCTAAGCCTTCTATTTCGCATTGATTTGAAGCTAAATCATGTGTTTCGCTTGGATTAGAAGCTAACTCGTTTGTTTCGTATGCAGTTGCAGCTAAATCATGTATATCACAAGTATTAGAAGCTAAACCATTTGTTTCGCATGGATTTGAAGGTAAATCTTCTACTTCGCATTGATTTGAAGTTAAATCATGTGTTACGCTTGGATTTGAAGATCACTCGTTTGTTTCACCTGCATTTGAAGCTATATCACTTATATCGCAAGTATACGAAGCTAAATAATTTGTGTTGCATGGATTTGATGCTACGACTTCTACTTCGCATTGATTTGAAGCTAAATCATGTGTTTCGCTTGGATTTGAAGCTAACTCGTTTGTTTCGCATGCAGTTGCAGCTAAATCATGTATATCACAAGTATTTGAAGCTAAACCATTTGTTTCGCATGGATTTGAAGGTAAATCTTCTACTTCGCATTGATTTGAAGTTAAATCATGTGTTACGCTTGGATTTAAAGCTCACTCGTTTGTTTCACCTGCATTTGAAGCTTTATCACTTATATCGCAAGTATAAGAAGCTAAATAATTTGTGTTGCATGGATTTGATGCTAAGTCTTCTACTTCGCATTGATCTGAAGCTAAATCATGTGCTTCGCTTGGATTTGAAGCTAACTCGTTTGTTTCGAATGCAGTTGAAGCTAAATCATGTATATCACAAGTATTTGAAGCTAAGCAATTTGTTTCGCATGGATTTGAAGGTAAATCTTCTACTTCCCATTGATTTGAAGTTAAATCATGTGTTACGCTTGGATTTGAAGATCACTCGTTTGTTTCACCTGCATTTGAAGCTATATCACTTATATCGCAAGTATACGAAGCTAAATAATTTGTGTCGCATGGATTTGATGCTAGGCCTTCTACTTCGCATTGATTTGAAGCTAAATCATGTGCTCCGCTTGGATTTGAAGCTAACTCGTTTGTTTCGCATGCAGATGAAACTAAATCATGTATATCACAAGTATTTGAAGCTAAACCATTTGTTTCGCATGGATTTGATGCTAAGCCTTCTATTTCGCATTCATTTGAAGCTAAATCATGTGTTTCGCTTGGATTTGAAGCTAACTCGTTTGTTTCGCATGCAGTTGAAGCTAAATCATGTATATCACAAGTATTTGAAGCTAAGCCATTTGTTTTGCATGGATTTGAAGGTAAATTTTCTACTTCCCATTGATTTGAAGTTAAATCAAGTGTTACGCTTGGATTTGAAGATCACTCGTTTGTTTCACCTGCATTTGAAGCTATATCACTTATATCGCAAGTATACGAAGCTAAATAATTTGTGTCGCATGGATTTGATGCTAGGCCTTCTACTTCGCATTGATTTGAAGCTAAATCATGTGTTTCGCTTGGATTTGAGGCTAACTCGTTTGTTTCGCATGCAGCTGAAGCTTAATCATGTATATCACAAGTATTTGAAGCTAAGCCATTTGTTTTGCATGGATTTGAAGGTAAATCTTCTACTTCCCATTGATTTGAAGTTAAATCAAGTGTTACGCTTGGATTTGAAGATCACTCGTTTGTTTCACCTGCATTTGAAGCTATATCACTTATATCGCAAGTATACGGAGCTAAATAATTTGTGTCGCATGGATTTGATGCTAGGCCTACTACTTCGCATTGATTTGAAGCTAAATCATGTGCTTCGCTTGGATTTGAATCTAACTCGTTTGTTTCGCATGCAGTTGAAGCTAAATCATGTATATCACAAGTATTTGAAGCTAAGCCATTTGTTTCGCATGGATTTGAAGGTAAATCTTCTACTTCCCATTGATTTGAAGTTAAATCATGTGTTACGCTTGGATTTGAAGATCACTCGTTTTTCTCACCTGCATTTGAAACTATATCCCTTATATCGCAAGTATACGAAGCTAAATAATTTGTGTCGCATGGATTTGATGCTAATCCTTCTATTTCGCATTGATTTGAAGCTAAATCATGTGTTTCGCTTGGATTTGAAGCTAACTCGTTTGTTTCGCATGCAGTTGAATCTAAATCATGTATATCACAAGTATTTGAAACTAAACCATTTGTTTCGCATGGATTTGAAGGTAAATCTTCTCCTTCCCATTGATTTGAAGTTAAATCAAGTGTTACGCTTGGATTTGAAGATCACTCGTTTTTTACACCTGCATTTGAAGCTTTATCACTTATATCGCAAGTATAAGAAGCTAAATAATTTGTGTTGCATGGATTTGATGCTAAGCCTTCTACTTCGTATTGATTTGAAGCTAAATCATGTGTTTCGCTTGGATTTGAGGCTAACTCGTTTGTTTCGCATGCAGCTGAAGCTAAATCATGTATATCACAAGTATTTGAAGCTAAACCATTTGTTTCGCATGGATTTGACGGTAAATCTTCTACTTCCCATTGATTTGGAGTTAAATCATGTGTTACGCTTGGATTTGAAGATCACTCGTTTGTTTCGAATGCATTTGAAGCTTTATCACTTATATCGCAAGTATATGAAGCTAAATAATTTGTGTTGCATGGATTTGATGCTAAGCCTTCTACTTCGCATTGATTTGAAGCTAAATCATGTATTTCGCTTGGATTTGAAGCTAACTCGTTTGTTTCGCATGCAGTTGAAGCTAAATCATGTATATCACAAGTATTTGATGCTAAGCCATTTGTGTCGCATGGATTTGAAGGTAAATCTTCTACTTCCCATTGATTTGAAGTTAAATCATGTGTTACGCTTGGATTTGAAGATCACTCGTTTGTTTCACCTGCATTTGAAGCTATATCACTTATATCGCAAGTATACGAAGCTAAATAATTTGTGTCGCATGGATTTGATGCTAAGCCTTCTACTTCGCATTGATTTGAAGCTAAATCATGTGTTTCGCTTGGATTTGAAGCTAACACGTTTGTTTCGCATGCAGTTGCAGCTAAATCATGTATATCACAAGTATTTGAAGCTAAACCATTTGTTTCGCATGGATTTGAAGGTAAATCTTCTACTTCGCATTGATTTGAAGTTAAATCATGTGTTACGCTTGGATTTAAAGCTCACTCGTTTGTTTCACCTGCATTTGAAGCTTTATCACTTATATCCCAAGTATAAGAAGCTAAATAATTTGTGTTGCGTGGATTTGATGCTAAGTCTTCTACTTCGCATTGATTTGAAGCTAAATCATGTGCTTCGCTTGGATTTAAAGCTAACTCGTTTGTTTCGCATGCAGTTGAAGCTAAATCATGTATATCACAAGTATTTGAAGCTAAGCCATTTGTATCGCATGGATTTGAAGATAAATCTTCTACTTCCCATTGATTTGAAGTTAAATCATGTGTTACGCTTGGATTTGAAGATCACTCGTTTGTTTCACCTGCATTTGAAGATATATCACTTATATCGCAAGTATACGAAGCTAAATAATTTGTGTCGCATGGATTTGATGCTAAGCCTTCTATTTCGCAATGATTTGAAGCTAAATCATGTGTTTCGCTTGGATTTGAAGCTAACTCGTTTGTTTCGCATGCAGCTGAAGCTAAATCATGTATATCGCAAGTATTTGAAGCTAAGGCATTTGTTTCGCATGGATTTGAAGGTAAACCTTCTACTTCGCATTGATTTGAAGTTAAATCATGTGTTATGCTTGGATTTAAAGCTCGCTCGTTTGTTTCGCTTGCATTTGGAGCTTTATCACATATATCGCAAGTATAAGAAGCTAAATAATTTGTGTTGCATGGATTTGATGCTAAGCCTTCTACTTCGCATTGATTTGAAGCTAAATCATGTGTTTCGCTTGGATTTGAAGCTAACTCGTTAGTTTCGCATGCAGTTGAAGCTAAATCATGTATATCACATGTATTTGAAGCTAAACCATTTGTTTCGCATGGATTTGAAGGCAAATCTTCTACTTCGCATTGATTTGAAGTTAAATCTTGTGTTACGCTTGGTTTTAAAGCTCACTCGTTTGTTTCGCCTGCATTTGAAGCTTTATCACTTATATCGCAAGTATAAGAAGCTAAATAATTTGTGTCGCATGGATTTGATGCTAAGACTTCTATTTCGCATTGATATGAAGCTAAATCATGTGATTCGCTTGGATTTGAAGATCACTCGTTTGTTTCACCTGCATTTGAAGCTATATCACTTATATCGCAAGTATACGAAGCTAAATAATTTGTGTCGCATGGATTGGATGCTAAGCCTTCTATTTCGCATTGATTTGAAGCTAAATCATGTGTTTCGCTTGGATTTGAAGCTAACTCGTTTGTTTCCCATGCAGTTGAAGCAAAATCATGTATATCACAAGTATTTGAAGCTAAACCATTTGGTTCGCATGGATTTGAAGGTAAATCTTCTACTTCGCATTGATTTGAAGTTAAATCAAGTGTTACGCTTGGATTTGAAGATCACTCGTTTGTTTCACCTGGATTTGAAGCTTTATCACATATATCGCAAGTATAAGAAGTTAAATAATTTGTGTTGCATGGATTTGATGCTAAGCCTTCTACTTCGTATTGATTTGAAGCTAAATCATGTGTTTCGCTTGGATTTGAGGCTAACTCGTTTGTTTCGCATGCAGCTGAAGCTAAATCATGTATATCACAAGTATTTGAAGCTAAACCATTTGTTTCGCATGGATTTGACGGTAAATCTTCTACTTCCCATTGATTTGAAGTTAAATCAAGTGTTACGCTTGGATTTGAAGATCACTCGTTTGTTTCACCTGCATTTGAAGCTATATCACTTATATCGCAAGTATACGAAGCTAAATAATTTGTGTCGCATGGATTTGATGCTAGGCCTTCTACTTCGCATTGATTTGAAGCTAAATCATGTGCTTCGCTTGGATTTGAATCTAACTCGTTTGTTTCGCATGCAGTTGAACCTAAATCATGTATATCACAAGTATTTGAAGCTAAACCATTTGTTTCGCATGGATTTGAAGGTAAATCTTCTCCTTCCCATTGATTTGAAGTTAAATCAAGTGTTACGCTTGGATTTGAAGATCACTCGTTTGTTTCGAATGCATTTGAAGCTTTATCACTTATATCGCAAGTATATGAAGCTAAATAATTTGTGTTGCATGGATTTGATGCTAAGCCTTCTACTTCGCATTGATTTGAAGCTAAATCATGTATTTCGCTTGGATTTGAAGCTAACTCGTTTGTTTCGCATGCAGTTGAAGCTAAATCATGTATATCACAAGTATTTGATGCTAAGCCATTTGTTTCGCATGGATTTGAAGGTAAATCTTCTACTTCCCATTGATTTGAAGTTAAATCATGTGTTACGCTTGGATTTGAAGATCACTCGTTTGTTTCACCTGCATTTGAAGCTATATCACTTATATCGCAAGTATACGAAGCTAAATAATTTGTGTCGCATGGATTTGATGCTAAGCCTTCTACTTCGCATTGATTTGAAGCTAAATCATGTGTTTCGCTTGGATTTGAAGCTAACACGTTTGTTTCGCATGCAGTTGCAGCTAAATCATGTATATCACAAGTATTTGAAGCTAAACCATTTGTTTCGCATGGATTTGAAGGTAAATCTTCTACTTCGCATTGATTTGAAGTTAAATCATGTGTTACGCTTGGATTTGAAGATCACTCGTTTGTTTCGAATGCATTTGAAGCTTTATCACTTATATCGCAAGTATATGAAGCTAAATAATTTGTGTCGCATGGATTTGATGCTAAGCCTTCTATTTCGCATTGATATGAAGCTAAATCATGTGTTTCGCTTGGATTTGAAGCTAACTCGTTTGTTTCGCATGCAGATGAAACTAAATCATGTATATCACAAGTATTTCAGGCTAAACCATTTGTTTCGCATGGATTTGATGCTAAGCCTTCTATTTCGCATTCATTTGAAGCTAAATCATGTGTTTCGCTTGGATTTGAAGCTAACTCGTTTGTTTCGCATGCAGTTGAAGCTAAATCATGTATATCACAAGTATTTGAAGCTAAGCCATTTGTTTTGCATGGATTTGAAGGTAAATTTTCTACTTCCCATTGATTTGAAGTTAAATCAAGTGTTACGCTTGGATTTGAAGATCACTCGTTTGTTTCACCTGCATTTGAAGCTATATCACTTATATCGCAAGTATACGAAGCTAAATAATTTGTGTCGCATGGATTTGATGCTAGGCCTTCTACTTCGCATTGATTTGAAGCTAAATCATGTGTTTCGCTTGGATTTGAGGCTAACTCGTTTGTTTCGCATGCAGCTGAAGCTTAATCATGTATATCACAAGTATTTGAAGCTAAGCCATTTGTTTTGCATGGATTTGAAGTTAAATCTTCTACTTCCCATTGATTTGAAGTTAAATCAAGTGTTACGCTTGGATTTGAAGATCACTCGTTTGTTTCACCTGCATTTGAAGCTATATCACTTATATCGCAAGTATACGAAGCTAAATAATTTGTGTCGCATGGATTTGATGCTAGGCCTTCTACTTCGCATTGATTTGAAGCTAAATCATGTGCTTCGCTTGGATTTGAATCTAACTCGTTTGTTTCGCATGCAGTTGAAGCTAAATCATGTATATCACAAGTATTTGAAGCTAAGCCATTTGTTTCGCATGGATTTGAAGGTAAATCTTCTACTTCCCATTGATTTGAAGTTAAATCATGTGTTACGCTTGGATTTGAAGATCACTCGTTTGTTTCGAATGCATTTGAAGCTTTATCACTTATATCGCAAGTATATGAAGCTAAATAATTTGTGTTGCATGGATTTGATGCTAAGCCTTCTACTTCGCATTGATTTGAAGCTAAATCATGTATTTCGCTTGGATTTGAAGCTAACTCGTTTGTTTCGCATGCAGTTGAAACTAAATCATGTATATCAAAAGTATTTGAAGCTAAACCATTTGTTTCGCATGGATTTGAAGGTAAATCTTCTACTTCGCATTGATTTGAAGTTAAATCATGTTTTACGCTTGGATTTAAAGCTCACTCGTTTGTTTCACCTGCATTTGAAGCTTTATCACTTATATCGCAAGTATAAGAAGCTAAATAATTTGTGTTGCGTGGATTTGATGCTAAGTCGTCTACTTCGCATTGATTTGAAGCTAAATCATGTGCTTCGCTTGGATTTAAAGCTAACTCGTTTGTTTCGCATGCAGTTGAAGCTAAATCATGTATATCACAAGTATTTGAAGCTAAGCCATTTGTATCGCATGGATTTGAAGATAAATCTTCTACTTCCCATTGATTTGAAGTTTAATCATGTGTTACGCTTGGATTTGAAGATCACTCGTTTGTTTCACCTGCATTTGAAGATATATCACTTATATCGCAAGTATACGAAGCTAAATAATTTGTGTCGCATGGATTTGATGCTAAGCCTTCTATTTCGCAATGATTTGAAGCTAAATCATGTGTTTCGCTTGGATTTGAAGCTAACTCGTTTGTTTCGCATGCAGCTGAAGCTAAATCATGTATATCACAAGTATTTGAAGCTAAGCCATTTGTTTCGCATGGATTTGAAGGTAAACCTTCTACTTCGCATTGATTTGAAGTTAAATCATGTGTTATGCTTGGATTTAAAGCTCGCTCGTTTGTTTCGCTTGCATTTGGAGCTTTATCACATATATCGCAAGTATAAGAAGCTAAATAATTTGTGTTGCATGGATTTGATGCTAAGCCTTCTACTTCGCATTGATTTGAAGCTAAATCATGTGTTTCGCTTGGATTTGAAGCTAACTCGTTAGTTTCGCATGCAGTTGAAGCTAAATCATGTATATCACATGTATTTGAAGCTAAACCATTTGTTTCGCATGGATTTGAAGGCAAATCTTCTACTTCGCATTGATTTGAAGTTAAATCTTGTGTTACGCTTGGTTTTAAAGCTCACTCGTTTGTTTCGCCTGCATTTGAAGCTTTATCACTTATATCGCAAGTATAAGAAGCTAAATAATTTGTGTCGCATGGATTTGATGCTAAGACTTCTATTTCGCATTGATATGAAGCTAAATCATGTGATTCGCTTGGATTTGAAGATCACTCGTTTGTTTCACCTGCATTTGAAGCTATATCACTTATATCGCAAGTATACGAAGCTAAATAATTTGTGTCGCATGGATTTGATGCTAAGCCTTCTATTTCGCATTGATTTGAAGCTAAATCATGTGTTTCGCTTGGATTTGAAGCTAACTCGTTTGTTTCCCATGCAGTTGAAGCAAAATCATGTATATCACAAGTATTTGAAGCTAAACCATTTGTTTCGCATGGATTTGAAGGTAAATCTTCTACTTCCCATTGATTTGAAGTTAAATCAAGTGTTACGCTTGGATTTGAAGATCACTCGTTTGTTTCACCTGGATTTGAAGCTTTATCACATATATCGCAAGTATAAGAAGCTAAATAATTTGTGTTGCATGGATTTGATGCTAAGCCTTCTACTTCGTATTGATTTGAAGCTAAATCATGTGTTTCGCTTGGATTTGAGGCTAACTCGTTTGTTTCGCATGCAGCTGAAGCTAAATCATGTATATCACAAGTATTTGAAGCTAAAGCATTTGTTTCGCATGGATTTGACGGTAAATCTTCTACTTCCCATTGATTTGAAGTTAAATCAAGTGTTACGCTTGGATTTGAAGATCACTCGTTTTTTTCACCTGCATTTGAAGCTTTATCACTTATATCGCAAGTATAAGAAGCTAAATAATTTGTGTTGCATGGATTTGATGCTAAGCCTTCTACTTCGTATTGATTTGAAGCTAAATCATGTGTTTCGCTTGGATTTGAGGCTAACTCGTTTGTTTCGCATGCAGCTGAAGCTAAATCATGTATATCACAAGTATTTGAAGCTAAACCATTTGTTTCGCATGGATTTGTCGGTAAATCTTCTACTTCCCATTGATTTGGAGTTAAATCATGTGTTACGCTTGGATTTGAAGATCACTCGTTTGTTTCGAATGCATTTGAAGCTTTATCACTTATATCGCAAGTATATGAAGCTAAATAATTTGTGTTGCATGGATTTGATGCTAAGCCTTCTACTTCGCATTGATTTGAAGCTAAATCATGTATTTCGCTTGGATTTGAAGCTAACTCGTTTGTTTCGCATGCAGTTGAAGCTAAATCATGTATATCACAAGTATTTGATGCTAAGCCATTTGTTTCGCATGGATTTGAAGGTAAATCTTCTACTTCCCATTGATTTGAAGTTAAATCATGTGTTACGCTTGGATTTGAAGATCACTCGTTTGTTTCACCTGCATTTGAAGCTATATCACTTATATCGCAAGTATACGAAGCTAAATAATTTGTGTCGCATGGATTTGATGCTAAGCCTTCTACTTCGCATTGATTTGAAGCTAAATCATGTGTTTCGCTTGGATTTGAAGCTAACACGTTTGTTTCGCATGCAGTTGCAGCTAAATCATGTATATCACAAGTATTTGAAGCTAAACCATTTGTTTCGCATGGATTTGAAGGTAAATCTTCTACTTCGCATTGATTTGAAGTTAAATCATGTGTTACGCTTGGATTTGAAGATCACTCGTTTGTTTCGAATGCATTTGAAGCTTTATCACTTATATCGCAAGTATATGAAGCTAAATAATTTGTGTTGCATGGATTTGATGCTAAGCCTTCTACTTCGCATTGATTTGAAGCTAAATCATGTATTTCGCTTGGATTTGAAGCTAACTCGTTTGTTTCGCATGCAGTTGAAGCTAAATCATGTATATCACAAGTATTTGAAGCTAAGCCATTTGTATCGCATGGATTTGAAGATAAATCTTCTACTTCCCACTGATTTGAAGTTAAATCATGTGATACGCTTGGATTTGAAGATCACTCGTTTGTTTCACCTGCATTTGAAGATATATCACTTATATCGCAAGTATACGAAGCTAAATAATTTGTGTCGCATGGATTTGATGCTAAGCCTTCTATTTCGCAATGATTTGAAGCTAAATCATGTGTTTCGCTTGGATTTGAAGCTAACTCGTTTGTTTCGCATGCAGCTGAAGCTAAATCATGTATATCACAAGTATTTGAAGCTAAGCCATTTGTTTCGCATGGATTTGAAGGTAAACCTTCTACTTCGCATTGATTTGAAGTTAAATCATGTGTTATGCTTGGATTTAAAGCTCGCTCGTTTGTTTCGCTTGCATTTGGAGCTTTATCACATATATCGCAAGTATAAGAAGCTAAATAATTTGTGTTTGCATTGATTTGATGCTAAGCCTTCTACTTCGCATTGATTTGAAGCTAAATCATGTGTTTCGCTTGGATTTGAAGCTAACTCGTTAGTTTCGCATGCAGTTAAAGCTAAATCATGTATATCACATGTATTTGAAGCTAAACCATTTGTTTCGCATGGATTTGAAGGCAAATCTTCTACTTCGCATTGATTTGAAGTTAAATCTTGTGTTACGCTTGGTTTTAAAGCTCACTCGTTTGTTTCGCCTGCATTTGAAGCTTTATCACTTATATCGCAAGTATAAGAAGCTAAATAATTTGTGTCGCATGGATTTGATGCTAAGCCTTCTATTTCGCATTGATATGAAGCTAAATCATGTGATTCGCTTGGATTTGAAGATCACTCGTTTGTTTCACCTGCATTTGAAGCCATATCACTTATATCGCAAGTATACGAAGCTAAATAATTTGTGTCGGATGGATGTGATGCTAAGCCTTCTATTTCGCATTGATTTGAAGCTAAATCATGTGTTTCGCTGGGATTTGAAGCTAACTCGTTTGTTTCCCATGCAGTTGAAGCAAAATCATGTATATCACAAGTATTTGA
This sequence comes from Megalopta genalis, assembly GCF_051020955.1. Classification (NCBI taxonomy): domain Eukaryota; kingdom Metazoa; phylum Arthropoda; class Insecta; order Hymenoptera; family Halictidae; genus Megalopta; species Megalopta genalis. Next base: position 69,232 of record NW_027476381.1, on the reverse strand, counting down.
AGCTAAACCATTTGTTTCGCATGGATTTGAAGGTAAATTTTCTACTTCGCATTGATTTGAAGTTAAATCAAGTGTTACGCTTGGATTTGAAGATCACTCGTTTGTTTCACCTGGATTTGAAGCTTTATCACTTATATCGCAAGTATAAGAAGCTAAATAATTTGTGTTGCATGGATTTGATGCTAAGCCTTCTACTTCGTATTGATTTGAAGCTAAATCATGTGTTTCGCTTGGATTTGAGGCTAACTCGTTTGTTTCGCATGCAGCTGAAGCTAAATCATGTATATCACAAGTATTTGAAGCTAAACCATTTGTTTCGCATGGATTTGACGGTAAATCTTCTACTTCCCATTGATTTGAAGTTAAATCAAGTGTTACGCTTGGATTTGAAGATCACTCGTTTGTTTCACCTGCATTTGAAGCTATATCACTTATATCGCAAGTATACGAAGCTAAATAATTTGTGTCGCATGGATTTGATGCTAGGCCTTCTACTTCGCATTGATTTGAAGCTAAATCATGTGTTTCGCTTGGATTTGAATCTAACTCGTTTGTTTCGCATGCAGTTGAAGCTAAATCATGTATATCACAAGTATTTGAAGCTAAGCCATTTGTTTCGCATGGATTTGAAGGTAAATCTTCTACTTCCCATTGATTTGAAGTTAAATCATGTGTTACGCTTGGATTTGAAGATCACTCGTTTTTCTCACCTGCATTTGAAACTATATCACTTATATCGCAAGTATACGAAGCTAAATAATTTGTGTCGCATGGATTTGATGCTAAGCCTTCTATTTCGCATTGATTTGAAGCTAAATCATGTGTTTCGCTTGGATTTGAAGCTAACTCGTTTGTTTCGCATGCAATTGAATCTAAATCATGTATAACACAAGTATTTGAAGCTAAACCATTTGTTTCGCATGGATTTGAAGGTAAATCTTCTCCTTCCCATTGATTTGAAGTTAAATCAAGTGTTACGCTTGGATTTGAAGATCACTCGTTTTTTTCACCTGCATTTGAAGCTTTATCACTTATATCGCAAGTATAAGAAGCTAAATAAATTGTGTTGCATGGATTTGATGCTAAGCCTTCTACTTCGTATTGATTTGAAGCTAAATCATGTGTTTCGCTTGGATTTGAGGCTAACTCGTTTGTTTCGCATGCAGCTGAAGCTAAATCATGTATATCACAAGTATTTGAAGCTAAACCATTTGTTTCGCATGGATTTGACGGTAAATCTTCTACTTCCCATTGATTTGGAGTTAAATCATGTGTTACGCTTGGATTTGAAGATCACTCGTTTGTTTCGAATGCATTTGAAGCTTTATCACTTATATCGCAAGTATAAGAAGCTAAATAATTTGTGTTGCATGGATTTGATGCTAAGCCTTCTACTTCGTATTGATTTGAAGCTAAATCATGTGTTTCGCTTGGATTTGAAGCTAACTCGTTTGTTTCGCATGCAGCTGAAGCTAAATCATGTATATCACAAGTATTTGAAGCTAAACCATTTGTTTCGCATGGATTTGACGGTAAATCTTCTACTTCCCATTGATTTGGAGTTAAATCATGTGTTACGCTTGGATTTGAAGATCACTCGTTTGTTTCGAATGCATTTGAAGCTTTATCACTTATATCGCAAGTATATGAAGCTAAATAATTTGTGTTGCATGGATTTGATGCTAAGCCTTCTACTTCGCATTGATTTGAAGCTAAATCATGTATTTCGCTTGGATTTGAAGCTAACTCGTTTGTTTCGCATGCAGTTGAAGCTAAATCATGTATATCACAAGTATTTGATGCTAAGCCATTTGTTTCGCATGGATTTGAAGGTAAATCTTCTACTTCCCATTGATTTGAAGTTAAATCATGTGTTACGCTTGGATTTGAAGATCACTCGTTTGTTTCACCTGCATTTGAAGCTATATCACTTATATCGCAAGTATACGAAGCTAAATAATTTGTGTCGCATGGATTTGATGCTAAGCCTTCTACTTCGCATTGATTTGAAGCTAAATCATGTGTTTCGCTTGGATATGAAGCTAACACGTTTGTTTCGCATGCAGTTGCAGCTAAATCATGTATATCACAAGTATTTGAAGCTAAACCATTTGTTTCGCATGGATTTGAAGGTAAATCTTCTACTTCGCATTGATTTGAAGTTAAATCATGTGTTACGCTTGGATTTGAAGATCACTCGTTTGTTTCGAATGCATTTGAAGCTTTATCACTTATATCGCAAGTATATGAAGCTAAATAATTTGTGTTGCATGGATTTGATGCTAAGCCTTCTACTTCGCATTGATTTGAAGCTAAATCATGTATTTCGCTTGGATTTGAAGCTAACTCGTTTGTTTCGCATGCAGTTGAAGTTAAATCATGTATATCAAAAGTATTTGAAGCTAAACCATTTGTTTCGCATGGATTTGAAGGTAAATCTTCTACTTCGCATTGATTTGAAGTTAAATCATGTGTTACGCTTGGATTTAAAGCTCACTCGTTTGTTTCACCTGCATTTGAAGCTTTATCACTTATATCGCAAGTATAAGAAGCTAAATAATTTGTGTTGCGTGGATTTGATGCTAAGTCTTCTACTTCGCATTGATTTGAAGCTAAATCATGTGCTTCGCTTGGATTTAAAGCTAACTCGTTTGTTTCGCATGCAGTTGAAGCCAAATCATGTATATCACAAGTATTTGAAGCTAAGCCATTTGTATCGCATGGATTTGAAGATAAATCTTCTACTTCCCATTGATTTGAAGTTAAATCAAGTGTTACGCTTGGATTTGAAGATCACTCGTTTTTTTCACCTGCATTTGAAGCTTTATCACTTATATCGCAAGTATAAGAAGCTAAATAATTTGTGTTGCATGGATTTGATGCTAAGCCTTCTACTTCGTATTGATTTGAAGCTAAATCATGTGTTTCGCTTGGATTTGAGGCTAACTCGTTTGTTTCGCATGCAGCTGAAGCTAAATCATGTATATCACAAGTATTTGAAGCTAAACCATTTGTTTCGCATGGATTTGACGGTAAATCTTCTACTTCCCATTGATTTGGAGTTAAATCATGTGTTACGCTTGGATTTGAAGATCACTCGTTTGTTTCGAATGCATTTGAAGCTTTATCACTTATATCGCAAGTATAAGAAGCTAAATAATTTGTGTTGCATGGATTTGATGCTAAGCCTTCTACTTCGTATTGATTTGAAGCTAAATCATGTGTTTCGCTTGGATTTGAGGCTAACTCGTTTGTTTCGCATGCAGCTGAAGCTAAATCATGTATATCACAAGTATTTGAAGCTAAACCATTTGTTTCGCATGGATTTGACGGTAAATCTTCTACTTCCCATTGATTTGGAGTTAAATCATGTGTTACGCTTGGATTTGAAGATCACTCGTTTGTTTCGAATGCATTTGAAGCTTTATCACTTATATCGCAAGTATATGAAGCTAAATAATTTGTGTTGCATGGATTTGATGCTAAGCCTTCTACTTCGCATTGATTTGAAGCTAAATCATGTATTTCGCTTGGATTTGAAGCTAACTCGTTCGTTTCGCATGCAGTTGAAGCTAAATCATGTATATCACAAGTATTTGATGCTAAGCCATTTGCTTCGCATGGATTTGAAGGTAAATCTTCTACTTCCCATTGATTTGAAGTTAAATCATGTGTTACGCTTGGATTTGAAGATCACTCGTTTGTTTCGAATGCATTTGAAGCTTTATCACTTATATCGCAAGTATATGAAGCTAAATAATTTGTGTTGCATGGATTTGATGCTAAGCCTTCTACTTCGCATTGATTTGAAGCTAAATCATGTATTTCGCTTGGATTTGAAGCTAACTCGTTTGTTTCGCATGCAGTTGAAGCTAAATCATGTATATCACAAGTATTTGATGCTAAGCCATTTGCTTCGCATGGATTTGAAGGTAAATCTTCTACTTCCCATTGATTTGAAGTTAAATCATGTGTTACGCTTGGATTTGAAGATCACTCGTTTGTTTCACCTGCATTTGAAGCTATATCACTTATATCGCAAGTATACGAAGCTAAATAATTTGTGTCGCATGGATTTGATGCTAAGCCTTCTACTTCGCATTGATTTGAAGCTAAATCATGTATTTCGCTTGGATTTGAAGCTAACTCGTTTGTTTCGCATGCAGTTGAAGTTAAATCATGTATATCAAAAGTATTTGAAGCTAAACCATTTGTTTCGCATGGATTTGAAGGTAAATCTTCTACTTCGCATTGATTTGAAGTTAAATCATGTGTTACGCTTGGATTTAAAGCTCACTCGTTTGTTTCACCTGCATTTGAAGCTTTATCACTTATATCGCAAGTATAAGAAGCTAAATAATTTGTGTTGCGTGGATTTGATGCTAAGTCTTCTACATCGCATTGATTTGAAGCTAAATCATGTGCTTCGCTTGGATTTAAAGCTAACTCGTTTGTTTCGCATGCAGTTGAAGCTAAATCATGTATATCACAAGTATTTGAAGCTAAGCCATTTGTATCGCATGGATTTGAAGATAAATCTTCTACTTCCAATTGATTTGAAGTTAAATCATGTGTTACGCTTAGATTTGAAGATCACTCGTTTGTTTCACCTGCATTTGAAGATATATCACTTATATCGCAAGTATACGAAGCTAAATAATTTGTGTCGCATGGATTTGATGCTAAGCCTTCTATTTCGCAATGATTTGAAGCTAAATCATGTGTTTCGCTTGGATTTGAAGTTAACTCGTTTGTTTCGCGTGCAGCTGAAGCTAAGTCATGTATATCACAAGTATTTGAAGCTAAGCCATTTGTTTCGCATGTATTTGAAGGTAAACCTTCTACTTCGCATTGATTTGAAGTTAAATCATGTGTTATGCTTGGATTTAAAGCTCGCTCGTTTGTTTCGCTTGCATTTGGAGCTTTATCACATATATCGCAAGTATAAGAAGCTAAATAATTTGTGTTGCATGGATTTGATGCTAAGCCTTCTACTTCGCATTGATTTGAAGCTAAATCATGTGTTTCGCTTGGATTTGAAGCTAACTCGTTAGTTTCGCATGCAGTTGAAGCTAAATCATGTATATCACATGTATTTGAAGCTAAACCATTTGTTTCGCATGGATTTGAAGGCAAATCTTCTACTTCGCATTGATTTGAAGTTAAATCTTGTGTTACGCTTGGTTTTAAAGCTCACTCGTTTGTTTCGCGGGCATTTGAAGCTTTATTACTTATATCGCAAGTATAAGAAGCTAAATAATTTGTGTCGCATGGATTTGATGCTAAGCCTTCTATTTCGCATTGATATGAAGCTAAATCATGTGTTTCGCTTGGATTTGAAGATCACTCGTTTGTTTCACCTGCATTTGAAGCTATATCACTTATATCGCAAGTATACGAAGCTAAATAATTTGTGTCGCATGGATTTGATGCTAAGCCTTCTATTTCGCATCGATTTGAAGCTAAATCATGTGTTTCGCTTGGATTTGAGGCTAACTCGTTTGTTTCGCATGCAGCTGAAGCTAAATCATGTATATCACAAGTATTTGAAGCTAAACCATTTGTTTCGCATGGATTTGACGGTAAATCTTCTACTTCCCATTGATTTGAAGTTAAATCATGTGTTACGCTTGGATTTGAAGATCACTCGTTTGTTTCGAATGCATTTGAAGCTTTATCACTTATATCGCAAGTATATGAAGCTAAATAATTTGTGTTGCATGGATTTGATGCTAAGCCTTCTACTTCGCATTGATTTGAAGCTAAATCATGTATTTCGCTTGGATTTGAAACTAACTCGTTTGTTTCGCATGCAGCTGAAGCTAAATCATGTATATCACAAGTATTTGAAGCTAAGCCATTTGTTTCGCATGGATTTGAAGGTAAATCTTCTACTTCGCATTGATTTGAAGTTAAATCATGTGTTATGCTTGGATTTAAAGCTCGCTCGTTTGTTTCGCTTGCATTTGGAGCTTTATCACATATATCGCAAGTATAAGAAGCTAAATAATTTGTGTTGCATGGATTTGATGCTAAGCCTTCTACTTCGCATTGATTTGAAGCTAAATCATGTGTTTCGCTTGGATTTGAAGCTAACTCGTTAGTTTCGCATGCAGCTGAAGCTAAATCATGTATATCACATGTATTTGAAGCTAAACCATTTGCTTCGCATGGATTTGAAGCTAAATCTTCTACTTCGCATTGATTTGAAGTTAAATCACATGTTACGCTTGGTTTTAAAGCTCACTCGTTTGTTTCGCCTGCATTTGAAGCTTTATCACTTATATCGCAAGTATAAGAAGCTAAATAATTTGTGTCGCATGGATTTGATGCTAAGCCTTCTATTTCGCATTGATATGAAGCTAAATCATGTGTTTCGCTTGGATTTGAAACTAACTCGTTTGTTTCGCATGCAGATGAAACTAAATCATGTATATCACAAGTATTTGAATCTAAACCATTTGTTTCGCATGGATTTGATGCCAAGCCTTCAATTTCGCATTCATTTGAAGCTAAATCATGTGTTTCGCTTGGATTTGAAGCTAACTCGTTTGTTTCGCATGCAGTTGAAGCTAAATCATGTATATCACAAGTATTTGAAGCTAAGCCATTTGTTTTGCATGGATTTGAAGGTAAATTTTCTACTTCCCATTGATTTGAAGTTAAATCAAGTGTTACGCTTGGATTTGAAGATCACTCGTTTGTTTCACCTGCATTTGAAGCTATATCACTTATATCGCAAGTATACGAAGCTAAATAATTTGTGTCGCATGGATTTGATGCTAGGCCTTCTACTTCGCATTGATTTGAAGCTAAATCATGTGTTTCGCTTGGATTTGAGGCTAACTCGTTTGTTTCGCATGCAGCTGAAGCTTAATCATGTATATCACAAGTATTTGAAGCTAAGCCATTTGTTTTGCATGGATTTGAAGGTAAATCTTCTACTTCCCATTGATTTGAAGTTAAATCAAGTGTTACGCTTGGATTTGAAGATCACTCGTTTGTTTCACCTGCATTTGAAGCTATATCACTTATATCGCAAGTATACGAAGCTAAATAATTTGTGTCGCATGGATTTGATGCTAGGCCTTCTACTTCGCATTGATTTGAAGCTAAATCATGTGCTTCGCTTGGATTTGAATCTAACTCGTTTGTTTCGCATGCAGTTGAAGCTAAAATCATGTATATCACAAGTAATTTGAAGCTAAGCCATTTGTTTCGCATGGGTTTAAAGGTAAATCTTCTACTTCCCATTGATTTGAAGTTAAATCATGTGTTACGCTTGGATTTGAAGATCACTCGTTTTTCTCACCTGCATTTGAAACTATATCACTTATATCGCAAGTATACGAAGCTAAATAATTTGTGTCGCATGGATTTGATGCTAAGCCTTCTATTTCGCATTGATTTGAGCTAAATCATGTGTTTCGCTTGGATTTGAAGCTAACTCGTTTGTTTCGCATGCAGTTGAATCTAAATCATGTATATCACAAGTATTTGAAGCTAACCATTTGTTTCGCATGGATTTGAAGGTAAATCTTCTCCTTCCCATTGATTTGAAGTTAAATCAAGTGTTACGCTTGGATTTGAAGATCACTCGTTTTTTTCACCTGCATTTGAAGCTTTATCACTTATATCGCAAGTATAAGAAGCTAAATAATTTGTGTTGCATGGATTTGATGCTAAGCTTCTACTTCGTATTGATTGAAGCTAAATCATGTGTTTCGCTTGGATTTGAGGCTAACTCGTTTGTTTCGCATGCAGGCTGAAGCTAAATCATGTATATCACAAGTATTTGAAGCTAAACCATTTCTTTCGCATGGATTTGACGGTAAAATCTTCTACTTCCCATTGATTTGGAGTTTGAATCATGTGTTACGCTTGGATTTGAAGATCACTCGTTTGTTTCGAATGCATTTGAAGCTTTATCACTTATATCGCAAGTATATGAAGCTAAATAATTTGTGTTGCATGGATTTTATGCTAAGCCTTCTACTTCGCATTGATTTGAAGCTGAATCATGTATTTCGCTTGGATTTGAAGCTAACTCGTTTGTTTCGCATGCAGCTGAAGCTAAATCATGTATATCACAAGTATTTGAAGCTAAACCATTTGTTTCGCATGGATTTGACGGTAAATCTTCTACTTCCCATTGATTTGAAGTTAAATCATGTGTTACGCTTGGATTTGAAGATCACTCGTTTGTTTCGAATGCATTTGAAGCTTTATCACTTATATCGCAAGTATATGAAGCTAAATAATTTGTGTTGCATGGATTTGATGCTAAGCCTTCTACTTCGCATTGATTTGAAGCTAAATCATGTATTTCGCTTGGATTTGAAACTAACTCGTTTGTTTCGCATGCAGCTGAAGCTAAATCATGTATATCACAAGTATTTGAAGCTAAGCCATTTGTTTCGCATGGATTTGAAGGTAAATCTTCTACTTCGCATTGATTTGAAGTTAAATCATGTGTTATGCTTGGATTTAAAGCTCGCTCGTTTGTTTCGCTTGCATTTGGAGCTTTATCACATATATCGCAAGTATAAGAAGCTAAATAATTTGTGTTGCATGGATTTGATGCTAAGCCTTCTACTTCGCATTGATTTGAAGCTAAATCATGTGTTTCGCTTGGATTTGAAGCTAACTCGTTAGTTTCGCATGCAGCTGAAGCTAAATCATGTATATCACATGTATTTGAAGCTAAACCATTTGCTTCGCATGGATTTGAAGCTAAATCTTCTACTTCGCATTGATTTGAAGTTAAATCACATGTTACGCTTGGTTTTAAAGCTCACTCGTTTGTTTCGCCTGCATTTGAAGCTTTATCACTTATATCGCAAGTATAAGAAGCTAAATAATTTGTGTCGCATGGATTTGATGCTAAGCCTTCTATTTCGCATTGATATGAAGCTAAATCATGTGTTTCGCTTGGATTTGAAACTAACTCGTTTGTTTCGCATGCAGATGAAACTAAATCATGTATATCACAAGTATTTGAATCTAAACCATTTGTTTCGCATGGATTTGATGCCAAGCCTTCAATTTCGCATTCATTTGAAGCTAAATCATGTGTTTCGCTTGGATTTGAAGCTAACTCGTTTGTTTCGCATGCAGTTGAAGCTAAATCATGTATATCACAAGTATTTGAAGCTAAGCCATTTGTTTTGCATGGATTTGAAGGTAAATTTTCTACTTCCCATTGATTTGAAGTTAAATCAAGTGTTACGCTTGGATTTGAAGATCACTCGTTTGTTTCACCTGCATTTGAAGCTATATCACTTATATCGCAAGTATACGAAGCTAAATAATTTGTGTCGCATGGATTTGATGCTAGGCCTTCTACTTCGCATTGATTTGAAGCTAAATCATGTGTTTCGCTTGGATTTGAGGCTAACTCGTTTGTTTCGCATGCAGCTGAAGCTTAATCATGTATATCACAAGTATTTGAAGCTAAGCCATTTGTTTTGCATGGATTTGAAGGTAAATCTTCTACTTCCCATTGATTTGAAGTTAAATCAAGTGTTACGCTTGGATTTGAAGATCACTCGTTTGTTTCACCTGCATTTGAAGCTATATCACTTATATCGCAAGTATACGAAGCTAAATAATTTGTGTCGCATGGATTTGATGCTAGGCCTTCTACTTCGCATTGATTTGAAGCTAAATCATGTGCTTCGCTTGGATTTGAATCTAACTCGTTTGTTTCGCATGCAGTTGAAGCTAAATCATGTATATCACAAGTATTTGAAGCTAAGCCATTTGTTTCGCATGGATTTAAAGGTAAATCTTCTACTTCCCATTGATTTGAAGTTAAATCATGTGTTACGCTTGGATTTGAAGATCACTCGTTTTTCTCACCTGCATTTGAAACTATATCACTTATATCGCAAGTATACGAAGCTAAATAATTTGTGTCGCATGGATTTGATGCTAAGCCTTCTATTTCGCATTGATTTGAAGCTAAATCATGTGTTTCGCTTGGATTTGAAGCTAACTCGTTTGTTTCGCATGCAGTTGAATCTAAATCATGTATATCACAAGTATTTGAAGCTAAACCATTTGTTTCGCATGGATTTGAAGGTAAATCTTCTCCTTCCCATTGATTTGAAGTTAAATCAAGTGTTACGCTTGGATTTGAAGATCACTCGTTTTTTTCACCTGCATTTGAAGCTTTATCACTTATATCGCAAGTATAAGAAGCTAAATAATTTGTGTTGCATGGATTTGATGCTAAGCCTTCTACTTCGTATTGATTTGAAGCTAAATCATGTGTTTCGCTTGGATTTGAGGCTAACTCGTTTGTTTCGCATGCAGCTGAAGCTAAATCATGTATATCACAAGTATTTGAAGCTAAACCATTTCTTTCGCATGGATTTGACGGTAAATCTTCTACTTCCCATTGATTTGGAGTTGAATCATGTGTTACGCTTGGATTTGAAGATCACTCGTTTGTTTCGAATGCATTTGAAGCTTTATCACTTATATCGCAAGTATATGAAGCTAAATAATTTGTGTTGCATGGATTTTATGCTAAGCCTTCTACTTCGCATTGATTTGAAGCTGAATCATGTATTTCGCTTGGATTTGAAGCTAACTCGTTTGTTTCGCATGCAGTTGAAGCTAAATCATGTATATCACAAGTATTTGATGCTAAGCCATTTGTTTCGCATGGATTTGAAGGTAAATCTTCTACTTCCCATTGATTTGAAGTTAAATCATGTGTTACGCTTGGATTTGAAGATCACTCGTTTGTTTCGCATGCAGCTGAAGCTTAATCATGTATATCACAAGTATTTGAAGCTAAGCCATTTGTTTTGCATGGATTTGAAGGTAAATCTTCTACTTCCCATTGATTTGAAGTTAAATCAAGTGTTACGCTTGGATTTGAAGATCACTCGTTTGTTTCACCTGCATTTGAAGCTATATCACTTATATCGCAAGTATACGAAGCTAAATAATTTGTGTCGCATGGATTTGATGCTAGGCCTTCTACTTCGCATTGATTTGAAGCTAAATCATGTGCTTCGCTTGGATTTGAATCTAACTCGTTTGTTTCGCATGCAGTTGAAGCTAAATCATGTATATCACAAGTATTTGAAGCTAAGCCATTTGTTTCACATGGATTTGAAGGTAAATCTTCTACTTCCCATTGATTTGAAGTTAAATCATGTGTTACGCTTGGATTTGAAGATCACTCGTTTTTCTCACCTGCATTTGAAACTATATCACTTATATCGCAAGTATACGAAGCTAAATAATTTGTGTCGCATGGATTTGATGCTAAGCCTTCTATTTCGCATTGATTTGAAGCTAAATCATGTGTTTCGCTTGGAATTGAAGATCACTCGTTTTTTTCACCTGCATTTGAAGCTTTATCACTTATATCGCAAGTATAAGAAGCTAAATAATTTGTGTTGCATGGATTTGATGCTAAGCCTTCTACTTCGTATTGATTTGAAGCTAAATCATGTGTTTCGCTTGGATTTGAGGCTAACTCGTTTGTTTCGCATGCAGCTGAAGCTAAATCATGTATATCACAAGTATTTGAAGCTAAACCATTTGTTTCGCATGGATTTGACGGTAAATCTTCTACTTCCCATTGATTTGGAGTTAAATCATGTGTTACGCTTGGATTTGAAGATCACTCGTTTGTTTCGAATGCATTTGAAGCTTTATCACTTATATCGCAAGTATATGAAGCTAAATAATTTGTGTTGCATGGATTTGATGCTAAGCCTTCTACTTCGCATTGATTTGAAGCTGAATCATGTATTTCGCTTGGATTTGAAGCTAACTCGTTTGTTTCGCATGCAGTTGAAGCTAAATCATGTATATCACAAGTATTTGATGCTAAGCCATTTGTTTCGCATGGATTTGAAGGTAAATCTTCTACTTCCCATTGATTTGAAGTTAAATCATGTGTTACGCTTGGATTTGAAGATCACTCGTTTGTTTCGAATGCATTTGAAGCTATATCACTTATATCGCAAGTATATGAAGCTAAATAATTTGTGTTGCATGGATTTGATGCTAAACCTTCTACTTCGCACTGATTTGAAGCTAAATCATGTATTTCGCTTGGATTTGAAGCTACCTCGTTTGTTTCGCATGCAGTTGAAGCTAAATCATGTATATCAAAAGTATTTGAAGCTAAACCATTTGTTTCGCATGGATTTGAAGGTAAATCTTCTACTTCCCATTGATTTGAAGTTAAATCATGTGTTACGCTTGGATTTGAAGATCACTCGTTTGTTTCGCATGCAGCTGAAGCTTAATCATGTATATCACAAGTATTTGAAGCTAAGCCATTTGTTTTGCATGGATTTGAAGGTAAATCTTCTACTTCCCATTGATTTGAAGTTAAATCAAGTGTTACGCTTGGATTTGAAGATCACTCGTTTGTTTCACCTGCATTTGAAGCTATATCACTTATATCGCAAGTATACGAAGCTAAATAATTTGTGTCGCATGGATTTGATGCTAGGCCTTCTACTTCGCATTGATTTGAAGCTAAATCATGTGCTTCGCTTGGATTTGAATCTAACTCGTTTGTTTCGCATGCAGTTGAAGCTAAATCATGTATATCACAAGTATTTGAAGCTAAGCCATTTGTTTCGCATGGATTTGAAGGTAAATCTTCTACTTCCCATTGATTTGAAGTTAAATCATGTGTTACGCTTGGATTTGAAGATCACTCGTTTTTCTCACCTGCATTTGAAACTATATCACTTATATCGCAAGTATACGAAGCTAAATAATTTGTGTCGCATGGATTTGATGCTAAGCCTTCTATTTCGCATTGATTTGAAGCTAAATCATGTGTTTCGCTTGGAATTGAAGATCACTCGTTTTTTTCACCTGCATTTGAAGCTTTATCACTTATATCGCAAGTATACGAAGCTAAATAATTTGTGTCGCATGGATTTGATGCTAAGCCTTCTATTTCGCATCGATTTGAAGCTAAATCATGTGTTTCGCTTGGTTTTAAAGCTCACTCGTTTGTTTCGCGGGGCATTTGAAGCTTTATCACTTATATCGCAAGTATAAGAAGCTAAATAATTTGTGTCGCATGGATTTGATGCTAAGCCTTCTATTTCGCATTGATATGAAGCTAAATCATGTGTTTCGCTTGGATTTGAAGATCACTCGTTTGTTTCACCTGCATTTGAAGCTATATCACTTATATCGCAAGTATACGAAGCTAAATAATTTGTCTCGCATGGATTTGATGCTAAGCCTTCTATTTCGCATCGATTTGAAGCTAAATCATGTGTTTCGCTTGGATTTGAGGCTAACTCGTTTGTTTCGCATGCAGCTGAAGCTAAATCATGTATATCACAAGTATTTGAAGCTAAACCATTTGTTTCGCATGGATTTGACGGTAAATCTTCTACTTCCCATTGATTTGAAGTTAAATCATGTGTTACGCTTGGATTTGAAGATCACTCGTTTGTTTCGAATGCATTTGAAGCTTTATCACTTATATCGCAAGTATATGAAGCTAAATAATTTGTGTTGCATGGATTTGATGCTAAGCCTTCTACTTCGCAGTGATTTGAAGCTAAATCATGTATTTCGCTTGGATTTGAAGCTAACTCGTTTGTTTCGCATGCAGCTGAAGCTAAATCATGTATATCACAAGTATTTGAAGCTAAGCCATTTGTTTCGCATGGATTTGAAGGTAAATCTTCTACTTCGCATTGATTTGAAGTTAAATCATGTGTTATGCTTGGATTTAAAGCTCTCTCGTTTGTTTCGCTTGCATTTGGAGCTTTATCACATATATCGCAAGTATAAGAAGCTAAATAATTTGTGTTGCATGGATTTGATGCTAAGCCTTCTACTTCGCATTGATTTGAAGCTAAATCATGTGTTTCGCTTGGATTTGAAACTAACTCGTTTGTTTCGCATGCAGATGAAACTAAATCATGTATATCACAAGTATTTGAATCTAAACCATTTGTTTCGCATGGATTTGATGCCAAGCCTTCAATTTCGCATTCATTTGAAGCTAAATCATGTGTTTCGCTTGGATTTGAAGCTAACTCGTTTGTTTCGCATGCAGTTGAAGCTAAATCATGTATATCACAAGTATTTGAAGCTAAGCCATTTGTTTTGCATGGATTTGAAGGTAAATTTTCTACTTCCCATTGATTTGAAGTTAAATCAAGTGTTACGCTTGGATTTGAAGATCACTCGTTTGTTTCACCTGCATTTGAAGCTATATCACTTATATCGCAAGTATACGAAGCTAAATAATTTGTGTCGCATGGATTTGATGCTAGGCCTTCTACTTCGCATTGATTTGAAGCTAAATCATGTGTTTCGCTTGGATTTGAGGCTAACTCGTTTGTTTCGCATGCAGCTGAAGCTTAATCATGTATATCACAAGTATTTGAAGCTAAGCCATTTGTTTTGCATGGATTTGAAGGTAAATCTTCTACTTCCCATTGATTTGAAGTTAAATCAAGTGTTACGCTTGGATTTGAAGATCACTCGTTTGTTTCACCTGCATTTGAAGCTATATCACTTATATCGCAAGTATACGAAGCTAAATAATTTGTGTCGCATGGATTTGATGCTAGGCCTTCTACTTCGCATTGATTTGAAGCTAAATCATGTGCTTCGCTTGGATTTGAATCTAACTCGTTTGTTTCGCATGCAGTTGAAGCTAAATCATGTATATCACAAGTATTTGAAGCTAAGCCATTTGTTTCGCATGGATTTAAAGGTAAATCTTCTACTTCCCATTGATTTGAAGTTAAATCATGTGTTACGCTTGGATTTGAAGATCACTCGTTTTTCTCACCTGCATTTGAAACTATATCACTTATATCGCAAGTATACGAAGCTAAATAATTTGTGTCGCATGGATTTGATGCTAAGCCTTCTATTTCGCATTGATTTGAAGCTAAATCATGTGTTTCGCTTGGATTTGAAGCTAACTCGTTTGTTTCGCATGCAGTTGAATCTAAATCATGTATATCACAAGTATTTGAAGCTAAACCATTTGTTTCGCATGGATTTGAAGGTAAATCTTCTCCTTCCCATTGATTTGAAGTTAAATCAAGTGTTACGCTTGGATTTGAAGATCACTCGTTTTTTTCACCTGCATTTGAAGCTTTATCACTTATATCGCAAGTATAAGAAGCTAAATAATTTGTGTTGCATGGATTTGATGCTAAGCCTTCTACTTCGTATTGATTTGAAGCTAAATCATGTGTTTCGCTTGGATTTGAGGCTAACTCGTTTGTTTCGCATGCAGCTGAAGCTAAATCATGTATATCACAAGTATTTGAAGCTAAACCATTTCTTTCGCATGGATTTGACGGTAAATCTTCTACTTCCCATTGATTTGGAGTTGAATCATGTGTTACGCTTGGATTTGAAGATCACTCGTTTGTTTCGAATGCATTTGAAGCTTTATCACTTATATCGCAAGTATATGAAGCTAAATAATTTGTGTTGCATGGATTTTATGCTAAGCCTTCTACTTCGCATTGATTTGAAGCTGAATCATGTATTTCGCTTGGATTTGAAGCTAACTCGTTTGTTTCGCATGCAGTTGAAGCTAAATCATGTATATCACAAGTATTTGATGCTAAGCCATTTGTTTCGCATGGATTTGAAGGTAAATCTTCTACTTCCCATTGATTTGAAGTTAAATCATGTGTTACGCTTGGATTTGAAGATCACTCGTTTGTTTCGCATGCAGCTGAAGCTTAATCATGTATATCACAAGTATTTGAAGCTAAGCCATTTGTTTTGCATGGATTTGAAGGTAAATCTTCTACTTCCCATTGATTTGAAGTTAAATCAAGTGTTACGCTTGGATTTGAAGATCACTCGTTTGTTTCACCTGCATTTGAAGCTATATCACTTATATCGCAAGTATACGAAGCTAAATAATTTGTGTCGCATGGATTTGATGCTAGGCCTTCTACTTCGCATTGATTTGAAGCTAAATCATGTGCTTCGCTTGGATTTGAATCTAACTCGTTTGTTTCGCATGCAGTTGAAGCTAAATCATGTATATCACAAGTATTTGAAGCTAAGCCATTTGTTTCACATGGATTTGAAGGTAAATCTTCTACTTCCCATTGATTTGAAGTTAAATCATGTGTTACGCTTGGATTTGAAGATCACTCGTTTTTCTCACCTGCATTTGAAACTATATCACTTATATCGCAAGTATACGAAGCTAAATAATTTGTGTCGCATGGATTTGATGCTAAGCCTTCTATTTCGCATTGATTTGAAGCTAAATCATGTGTTTCGCTTGGAATTGAAGATCACTCGTTTTTTTCACCTGCATTTGAAGCTTTATCACTTATATCGCAAGTATAAGAAGCTAAATAATTTGTGTTGCATGGATTTGATGCTAAGCCTTCTACTTCGTATTGATTTGAAGCTAAATCATGTGTTTCGCTTGGATTTGAGGCTAACTCGTTTGTTTCGCATGCAGCTGAAGCTAAATCATGTATATCACAAGTATTTGAAGCTAAACCATTTGTTTCGCATGGATTTGACGGTAAATCTTCTACTTCCCATTGATTTGGAGTTAAATCATGTGTTACGCTTGGATTTGAAGATCACTCGTTTGTTTCGAATGCATTTGAAGCTTTATCACTTATATCGCAAGTATATGAAGCTAAATAATTTGTGTTGCATGGATTTGATGCTAAGCCTTCTACTTCGCATTGATTTGAAGCTGAATCATGTATTTCGCTTGGATTTGAAGCTAACTCGTTTGTTTCGCATGCAGTTGAAGCTAAATCATGTATATCACAAGTATTTGATGCTAAGCCATTTGTTTCGCATGGATTTGAAGGTAAATCTTCTACTTCCCATTGATTTGAAGTTAAATCATGTGTTACGCTTGGATTTGAAGATCACTCGTTTGTTTCGAATGCATTTGAAGCTATATCACTTATATCGCAAGTATATGAAGCTAAATAATTTGTGTTGCATGGATTTGATGCTAAACCTTCTACTTCGCACTGATTTGAAGCTAAATCATGTATTTCGCTTGGATTTGAAGCTACCTCGTTTGTTTCGCATGCAGTTGAAGCTAAATCATGTATATCAAAAGTATTTGAAGCTAAACCATTTGTTTCGCATGGATTTGAAGGTAAATCTTCTACTTCCCATTGATTTGAAGTTAAATCATGTGTTACGCTTGGATTTGAAGATCACTCGTTTGTTTCGCATGCAGCTGAAGCTTAATCATGTATATCACAAGTATTTGAAGCTAAGCCATTTGTTTTGCATGGATTTGAAGGTAAATCTTCTACTTCCCATTGATTTGAAGTTAAATCAAGTGTTACGCTTGGATTTGAAGATCACTCGTTTGTTTCACCTGCATTTGAAGCTATATCACTTATATCGCAAGTATACGAAGCTAAATAATTTGTGTCGCATGGATTTGATGCTAGGCCTTCTACTTCGCATTGATTTGAAGCTAAATCATGTGCTTCGCTTGGATTTGAATCTAACTCGTTTGTTTCGCATGCAGTTGAAGCTAAATCATGTATATCACAAGTATTTGAAGCTAAGCCATTTGTTTCGCATGGATTTGAAGGTAAATCTTCTACTTCCCATTGATTTGAAGTTAAATCATGTGTTACGCTTGGATTTGAAGATCACTCGTTTTTCTCACCTGCATTTGAAACTATATCACTTATATCGCAAGTATACGAAGCTAAATAATTTGTGTCGCATGGATTTGATGCTAAGCCTTCTATTTCGCATTGATTTGAAGCTAAATCATGTGTTTCGCTTGGAATTGAAGATCACTCGTTTTTTTCACCTGCATTTGAAGCTTTATCACTTATATCGCAAGTATACGAAGCTAAATAATTTGTGTCGCATGGATTTGATGCTAAGCCTTCTATTTCGCATCGATTTGAAGCTAAATCATGTGTTTCGCTTGGTTTTAAAGCTCACTCGTTTGTTTCGCGGGCATTTGAAGCTTTATCACTTATATCGCAAGTATAAGAAGCTAAATAATTTGTGTCGCATGGATTTGATGCTAAGCCTTCTATTTCGCATTGATATGAAGCTAAATCATGTGTTTCGCTTGGATTTGAAGATCACTCGTTTGTTTCACCTGCATTTGAAGCTATATCACTTATATCGCAAGTATACGAAGCTAAATAATTTGTCTCGCATGGATTTGATGCTAAGCCTTCTATTTCGCATCGATTTGAAGCTAAATCATGTGTTTCGCTTGGATTTGAGGCTAACTCGTTTGTTTCGCATGCAGCTGAAGCTAAATCATGTATATCACAAGTATTTGAAGCTAAACCATTTGTTTCGCATGGATTTGACGGTAAATCTTCTACTTCCCATTGATTTGAAGTTAAATCATGTGTTACGCTTGGATTTGAAGATCACTCGTTTGTTTCGAATGCATTTGAAGCTTTATCACTTATATCGCAAGTATATGAAGCTAATAATTTGTGTTGCATGGATTTGATGCTAAGCCTTCTACTTCGCAGTGATTTGAAGCTAAATCATGTATTTCGCTTGGATTTGAAGCTAACTCGTTTGTTTCGCATGCAGCTGAAGCTAAATCATGTATATCACAAGTATTTGAAGCTAAGCCATTTGTTTCGCATGGATTTGAAGGTAAATCTTCTACTTCGCATTGATTTGAAGTTAAATCATGTGTTATGCTTGGATTTAAAGCTCTCTCGTTTGTTTCGCTTGCATTTGGAGCTTTATCACATATATCGCAAGTATAAGAAGCTAAATAATTTGTGTTGCATGGATTTGATGCTAAGCCTTCTACTTCGCATTGATTTGAAGCTAAATCATGTGTTTCGCTTGGATTTGAAGCTAACTCGTTAGTTTCGCATGCAGTTGAAGCTAAATCATGTATATCGCAAGTATACGAAGCTAAATAATTTGTGTCGCATGGATTTGATGCTAAGCCTTCTATTTCGCATTGATTTGAAGCTAAATCATGTGTTTCGCTTGGAATTGAAGATCACTCGTTTTTTTCACCTGCATTTGAAGCTTTATCACTTATATCGCAAGTATAAGAAGCTAAATAATTTGTGTTGCATGGATTTGATGCTAAGCCTTCTACTTCGTATTGATTTGAAGCTAAATCATGTGTTTCGCTTGGATTTGAGGCTAACTCGTTTGTTTCGCATGCAGCTGAAGCTAAATCATGTATATCACAAGTATTTGAAGCTAAACCATTTGTTTCACATGGATTTGACGGTAAATCTTCTACTTCCCATTGATTTGGAGTTAAATCATGTGTTACGCTTGGATTTGAAGATCACTCGTTTGTTTCGAATGCATTTGAAGCTTTATCACTTATATCGCAAGTATATGAAGCTAAATAATTTGTGTTGCATGGATTTGATGCTAAGCCTTCTACTTCGCATTGATTTGAAGCTGAATCATGTATTTCGCTTGGATTTGAAGCTAACTCGTTTGTTTCGCATGCAGCTGAAGCTAAATCATGTATATCACAAGTATTTGAAGCTAAACCATTTGTTTCGCATGGATTTGACGGTAAATCTTCTACTTCCCATTGATTTGGAGTTAAATCATGTGTTACGCTTGGATTTGAAGATCACTCGTTTGTTTCGAATGCATTTGAAGCTTTATCACTTATATCGCAAGTATATGAAGCTAAATAATTTGTGTTGCATGGATTTGATGCTAAGCCTTCTACTTCGCATTGATTTGAAGCTGAATCATGTATTTCGCTTGGATTTGAAGCTAACTCGTTTGTTTCGCATGCAGTTGAAGCTAAATCATGTATATCACAAGTATTTGATGCTAAGCCATTTGTTTCGCATGGATTTGAAGGTAAATCTTCTACTTCCCATTGATTTGAAGTTAAATCATGTGTTACGCTTGGATTTGAAGATCACTCGTTTGTTTCGAATGCATTTGAAGCTATATCACTTATATCGCAAGTATATGAAGCTAAATAATTTGTGTTGCATGGATTTGATGCTAAACCTTCTACTTCGCACTGATTTGAAGCTAAATCATGTATTTCGCTTGGATTTGAAGCTACCTCGTTTGTTTCGCATGCAGTTGAAGCTAAATCATGTATATCAAAAGTATTTGAAGCTAAACCATTTGTTTCGCATGGATTTGAAGGTAAATCTTCTACTTCCCATTGATTTGAAGTTAAATCATGTGTTACGCTTGGATTTGAAGATCACTCGTTTGTTTCGCATGCAGCTGAAGCTTAATCATGTATATCACAAGTATTTGAAGCTAAGCCATTTGTTTTGCATGGATTTGAAGGTAAATCTTCTACTTCCCATTGATTTGAAGTTAAATCAAGTGTTACGCTTGGATTTGAAGATCACTCGTTTGTTTCACCTGCATTTGAAGCTATATCACTTATATCGCAAGTATACGAAGCTAAATAATTTGTGTCGCATGGATTTGATGCTAGGCCTTCTACTTCGCATTGATTTGAAGCTAAATCATGTGCTTCGCTTGGATTTGAATCTAACTCGTTTGTTTCGCATGCAGTTGAAGCTAAATCATGTATATCACAAGTATTTGAAGCTAAGCCATTTGTTTCGCATGGATTTGAAGGTAAATCTTCTACTTCCCATTGATTTGAAGTTAAATCATGTGTTACGCTTGGATTTGAAGATCACTCGTTTTTCTCACCTGCATTTGAAACTATATCACTTATATCGCAAGTATACGAAGCTAAATAATTTGTGTCGCATGGATTTGATGCTAAGCCTTCTATTTCGCATTGATTTGAAGCTAAATCATGTGTTTCGCTTGGAATTGAAGATCACTCGTTTTTTTCACCTGCATTTGAAGCTTTATCACTTATATCGCAAGTATACGAAGCTAAATAATTTGTGTCGCATGGATTTGATGCTAAGCCTTCTATTTCGCATCGATTTGAAGCTAAATCATGTGTTTCGCTTGGTTTTAAAGCTCACTCGTTTGTTTCGCGGGCATTTGAAGCTTTATCACTTATATCGCAAGTATAAGAAGCTAAATAATTTGTGTCGCATGGATTTGATGCTAAGCCTTCTATTTCGCATTGATATGAAGCTAAATCATGTGTTTCGCTTGGATTTGAAGATCACTCGTTTGTTTCACCTGCATTTGAAGCTATATCACTTATATCGCAAGTATACGAAGCTAAATAATTTGTCTCGCATGGATTTGATGCTAAGCCTTCTATTTCGCATCGATTTGAAGCTAAATCATGTGTTTCGCTTGGATTTGAGGCTAACTCGTTTGTTTCGCATGCAGCTGAAGCTAAATCATGTATATCACAAGTATTTGAAGCTAAACCATTTGTTTCGCATGGATTTGACGGTAAATCTTCTACTTCCCATTGATTTGAAGTTAAATCATGTGTTACGCTTGGATTTGAAGATCACTCGTTTGTTTCGAATGCATTTGAAGCTTTATCACTTATATCGCAAGTATATGAAGCTAAATAATTTGTGTTGCATGGATTTGATGCTAAGCCTTCTACTTCGCAGTGATTTGAAGCTAAATCATGTATTTCGCTTGGATTTGAAGCTAACTCGTTTGTTTCGCATGCAGCTGAAGCTAAATCATGTATATCACAAGTATTTGAAGCTAAGCCATTTGTTTCGCATGGATTTGAAGGTAAATCTTCTACTTCGCATTGATTTGAAGTTAAATCATGTGTTATGCTTGGATTTAAAGCTCTCTCGTTTGTTTCGCTTGCATTTGGAGCTTTATCACATATATCGCAAGTATAAGAAGCTAAATAATTTGTGTTGCATGGATTTGATGCTAAGCCTTCTACTTCGCATTGATTTGAAGCTAAATCATGTGTTTCGCTTGGATTTGAAGCTAACTCGTTAGTTTCGCATGCAGTTGAAGCTAAATCATGTATATCGCAAGTATACGAAGCTAAATAATTTGTGTCGCATGGATTTGATGCTAAGCCTTCTATTTCGCATTGATTTGAAGCTAAATCATGTGTTTCGCTTGGAATTGAAGATCACTCGTTTTTTTCACCTGCATTTGAAGCTTTATCACTTATATCGCAAGTATAAGAAGCTAAATAATTTGTGTTGCATGGATTTGATGCTAAGCCTTCTACTTCGTATTGATTTGAAGCTAAATCATGTGTTTCGCTTGGATTTGAGGCTAACTCGTTTGTTTCGCATGCAGCTGAAGCTAAATCATGTATATCACAAGTATTTGAAGCTAAACCATTTGTTTCACATGGATTTGACGGTAAATCTTCTACTTCCCATTGATTTGGAGTTAAATCATGTGTTACGCTTGGATTTGAAGATCACTCGTTTGTTTCGAATGCATTTGAAGCTTTATCACTTATATCGCAAGTATATGAAGCTAAATAATTTGTGTTGCATGGATTTGATGCTAAGCCTTCTACTTCGCATTGATTTGAAGCTGAATCATGTATTTCGCTTGGATTTGAAGCTAACTCGTTTGTTTCGCATGCAGTTGAAGCTAAATCATGTATATCACAAGTATTTGATGCTAAGCCATTTGTTTCGCATGGATTTGAAGGTAAATCTTCTACTTCCCATTGATTTGAAGTTAAATCATGTGTTACGCTTGGATTTGAAGATCACTCGTTTGTTTCGAATGCATTTGAAGCTATATCACTTATATCGCAAGTATATGAAGCTAAATAATTTGTGTTGCATGGATTTGATGCTAAACCTTCTACTTCGCACTGATTTGAAGCTAAATCATGTATTTCGCTTGGATTTGAAGCTACCTCGTTTGTTTCGCATGCAGTTGAAGCTAAATCATGTATATCAAAAGTATTTGAAGCTAAACCATTTGTTTCGCATGGATTTGAAGGTAAATCTTCTACTTCCCATTGATTTGAAGTTAAATCATGTGTTACGCTTGGATTTGAAGATCACTCGTTTGTTTCGCATGCAGCTGAAGCTTAATCATGTATATCACAAGTATTTGAAGCTAAGCCATTTGTTTTGCATGGATTTGAAGGTAAATCTTCTACTTCCCATTGATTTGAAGTTAAATCAAGTGTTACGCTTGGATTTGAAGATCACTCGTTTGTTTCACCTGCATTTGAAGCTATATCACTTATATCGCAAGTATACGAAGCTAAATAATTTGTGTCGCATGGATTTGATGCTAGGCCTTCTACTTCGCATTGATTTGAAGCTAAATCATGTGCTTCGCTTGGATTTGAATCTAACTCGTTTGTTTCGCATGCAGTTGAAGCTAAATCATGTATATCACAAGTATTTGAAGCTAAGCCATTTGTTTCGCATGGATTTGAAGGTAAATCTTCTACTTCCCATTGATTTGAAGTTAAATCATGTGTTACGCTTGGATTTGAAGATCACTCGTTTTTCTCACCTGCATTTGAAACTATATCACTTATATCGCAAGTATACGAAGCTAAATAATTTGTGTCGCATGGATTTGATGCTAAGCCTTCTATTTCGCATTGATTTGAAGCTAAATCATGTGTTTCGCTTGGAATTGAAGATCACTCGTTTTTTTCACCTGCATTTGAAGCTTTATCACTTATATCGCAAGTATACGAAGCTAAATAATTTGTGTCGCATGGATTTGATGCTAAGCCTTCTATTTCGCATCGATTTGAAGCTAAATCATGTGTTTCGCTTGGTTTTAAAGCTCACTCGTTTGTTTCGCGGGCATTTGAAGCTTTATCACTTATATCGCAAGTATAAGAAGCTAAATAATTTGTGTCGCATGGATTTGATGCTAAGCCTTCTATTTCGCATTGATATGAAGCTAAATCATGTGTTTCGCTTGGATTTGAAGATCACTCGTTTGTTTCACCTGCATTTGAAGCTATATCACTTATATCGCAAGTATACGAAGCTAAATAATTTGTCTCGCATGGATTTGATGCTAAGCCTTCTATTTCGCATCGATTTGAAGCTAAATCATGTGTTTCGCTTGGATTTGAGGCTAACTCGTTTGTTTCGCATGCAGCTGAAGCTAAATCATGTATATCACAAGTATTTGAAGCTAAACCATTTGTTTCGCATGGATTTGACGGTAAATCTTCTACTTCCCATTGATTTGAAGTTAAATCATGTGTTACGCTTGGATTTGAAGATCACTCGTTTGTTTCGAATGCATTTGAAGCTTTATCACTTATATCGCAAGTATATGAAGCTAAATAATTTGTGTTGCATGGATTTGATGCTAAGCCTTCTACTTCGCAGTGATTTGAAGCTAAATCATGTATTTCGCTTGGATTTGAAGCTAACTCGTTTGTTTCGCATGCAGCTGAAGCTAAATCATGTATATCACAAGTATTTGAAGCTAAGCCATTTGTTTCGCATGGATTTGAAGGTAAATCTTCTACTTCGCATTGATTTGAAGTTAAATCATGTGTTATGCTTGGATTTAAAGCTCTCTCGTTTGTTTCGCTTGCATTTGGAGCTTTATCACATATATCGCAAGTATAAGAAGCTAAATAATTTGTGTTGCATGGATTTGATGCTAAGCCTTCTACTTCGCATTGATTTGAAGCTAAATCATGTGTTTCGCTTGGATTTGAAGCTAACTCGTTAGTTTCGCATGCAGTTGAAGCTAAATCATGTATATCACATGTATTTGAAGCTAAACCATTTGCTTCGCATGGATTTGAAGCTAAATCTTCTACTTCGCATTGATTTGAAGTTAAATCACATGTTACGCTTGGTTTTAAAGCTCACTCGTTTGTTTCGCCTGCATTTGAAGCTTTATCACTTATATCGCAAGTATAAGAAGCTAAATAATTTGAGTCGCATGGATTTGATGCTAAGCCTTCTATTTCGCATTGATATGAAGCTAAATCATGTGTTTCGCTTGGATTCGAAGCTAACTCGTTTGTTTCGCATGCAGATGAAACTAAATCATGTATATCACAAGTATTTGAATCTAAACCATTTGTTTCGCATGGATTTGATGCCAAGCCTTCAATTTCGCATTCATTTGAAGCTAAATCATGTGTTTCGCTTGGATTTGAAGCTAACTCGTTTGTTTCGCATGCAGTTGAAGCTAAATCATGTATATCACAAGTATTTGAAGCTAAGCCATTTGTTTTGCATGGATTTGAAGGTAAATTTTCTACTTCCCATTGATTTGAAGTTAAATCAAGTGTTACGCTTGGATTTGAAGATCACTCGTTTGTTTCACCTGCATTTGAAGCTATATCACTTATATCGCAAGTATACGAAGCTAAATAATTTGTGTCGCATGGATTTGATGCTAGGCCTTCTACTTCGCATTGATTTGAAGCTAAATCATGTGCTTCGCTTGGATTTGAATCTAACTCGTTTGTTTCGCATGCAGTTGAAGCTAAATCATGTATATCACAAGTATTTGAAGCTAAGCCATTTGTTTCGCATGGATTTGAAGGTAAATCTTCTACTTCCCATTGATTTGAAGTTAAATCATGTGTTACGCTTGGATTTGAAGATCACTCGTTTGTTTCGAATGCATTTGAAGCTATATCACTTATATCGCAAGTATATGAAGCTAAATAATTTGTGTTGCATGGATTTGATGCTAAACCTTCTACTTCGCACTGATTTGAAGCTAAATCATGTATTTCGCTTGGATTTGAAGCTAACTCGTTTGTTTCGCATGCAGTTGAAGCTAAATCATGTATATCAAAAGTATTTGAAGCTAAACCATTTGTTTCGCATGGATTTGAAGGTAAATCTTCTACTTCCCATTGATTTGAAGTTAAATCATGTGTTACGCTTGGATTTGAAGATCACTCGTTTGTTTCGCATGCAGCTGAAGCTTAATCATGTATATCACAAGTATTTGAAGCTAAGCCATTTGTTTTGCATGGATTTGAAGGTAAATCTTCTACTTCCCATTGATTTGAAGTTAAATCAAGTGTTACGCTTGGATTTGAAGATCACTCGTTTGTTTCACCTGCATTTGAAGCTATATCACATATATCGCAAGTATGCGAAGCTAAATAATTTGTGTCGCATGGATTTGATGCTAGGCCTTCTACTTCGCATTGATTTGAAGCTAAATCATGTGCTTCGCTTGGATTTGAATCTAACTCGTTTGTTTCGCATGCAGTTGAAGCTAAATCATGTATATCACAAGTATTTGAAGCTAAGCCATTTGTTTCGCATGGATTTGAAGGTAAATCTTCTACTTCCCATTGATTTGAAGTTAAATCATGTGTTACGCTTGGATTTGAAGATCACTCGTTTTTCTCACCTGCATTTGAAGCTTTATCACTTATATCGCAAGTATACGAAGCTAAATAATTTGTGTCGCATGGATTTGATGCTAAGCCTTCTATTTCGCATCGATTTGAAGCTAAATCATGTGTTTCGCTTGGTTTTAAAGCTCACTCGTTTGTTTCGCGGGCATTTGAAGCTTTATCACTTATATCGCAAGTATAAGAAGCTAAATAATTTGTGTCGCATGGATTTGATGCTAAGCCTTCTATTTCGCATTGATATGAAGCTAAGTCATGTGTTTCGCTTGGATTTGAAGATCACTCGTTTGTTTCACCTGCATTTGAAGCTATATCACTTATATCGCAAGTATACGAAGCTAAATAATTTGTGTCGCATGGATTTGATGCTAAGCCTTCTATTTCGCATCGATTTGAAGCTAAATCATGTGTTTCGCTTGGATTTGAGGCTAACTCGTTAGTTTCGCATGCAGTTGAAGCTAAATCATGTATATCACATGTATTTGAAGCTAAACCATTTGTTTCGCATGGATTTGAAGGCAAATCTTCTACTTCGCATTGATTTGAAGTTAAATCTTGTGTTACGCTTGGTTTTAAAGCTCACTCGTTTGTTTCGCCTGCATTTGAAGCTTTATCACTTATATCGCAAGTATAAGAAGCTAAATAATTTGTGTCGCATGGATTTGATGCTAAGACTTCTATTTCGCATTGATATGAAGCTAAATCATGTGATTCGCTTGGATTTGAAGATCACTCGTTTGTTTCACCTGCATTTGAAGCTATATCACTTATATCGCAAGTATACGAAGCTAAATAATTTGTGTCGCATGGATTTGATGCTAAGCCTTCTATTTCGCATTGATTTGAAGCTAAATCATGTGTTTCGCTTGGATTTGAAGCTAACTCGTTTGTTTCCCATGCAGTTGAAGCAAAATCATGTATATCACAAGTATTTGAAGCTAAACCATTTGTTTCGCATGGATTTGACGGTAAATCTTCTACTTCCCATTGATTTGAAGTTAAATCATGTGTTACGCTTGGATTTGAAGATCACTCGTTTGTTTCGAATGCATTTGAAGCTTTATCACTTATATCGCAAGTATATGAAGCTAAATAATTTGTGTTGCATGGATTTGATGCTAAGCCTTCTACTTCGCATTGATTTGAAGCTAAATCATGTATTTCGCTTGGATTTGAAGCTAACTCGTTTGTTTCGCATGCAGCTGAAGCTAAATCATGTATATCACAAGTATTTGAAGCTAAGCCATTTGTTTCGCATGGATTTGAAGGTAAATCTTCTACTTCGCATTGATTTGAAGTTAAATCATGTGTTATGCTTGGATTTAAAGCTCGCTCGTTTGTTTCGCTTGCATTTGGAGCTTTATCACATATATCGCAAGTATAAGAAGCTAAATAATTTGTGTTGCATGGATTTGATGCTAAGCCTTCTACTTCGCATTGATTTGAAGCTAAATCATGTGTTTCGCTTGGATTTGAAGCTAACTCGTTAGTTTCGCATGCAGTTGAAGCTAAATCATGTATATCACATGTATTTGAAGCTAAACCATTTGCTTCGCATGGATTTGAAGCTAAATCTTCTACTTCGCATTGATTTGAAGTTAAATCACATGTTACGCTTGGTTTTAAAGCTCACTCGTTTGTTTCGCCTGCATTTGAAGCTTTATCACTTATATCGCAAGTATAAGAAGCTAAATAATTTGTGTCGCATGGATTTGATGCTAAGCCTTCTATTTCGCATTGATATGAAGCTAAATCATGTGTTTCGCTTGGATTCGAAGCTAACTCGTTTGTTTCGCATGCAGATGAAACTAAATCATGTATATCACAAGTATTTGAATCTAAACCATTTGTTTCGCATGGATTTGATGCCAAGCCTTCAATTTCGCATTCATTTGAAGCTAAATCATGTGTTTCGCTTGGATTTGAAGCTAACTCGTTTGTTTCGCATGCAGTTGAAGCTAAATCATGTATATCACAAGTATTTGAAGCTAAGCCATTTGTTTTGCATGGATTTGAAGGTAAATTTTCTACTTCCCATTGATTTGAAGTTAAATCAAGTGTTACGCTTGGATTTGAAGATCACTCGTTTGTTTCACCTGCATTTGAAGCTATATCACTTATATCGCAAGTATACGAAGCTAAATAATTTGTGTCGCATGGATTTGATGCTAGGCCTTCTACTTCGCATTGATTTGAAGCTAAATCATGTGTTTCGCTTGGATTTGAGGCTAACTCGTTTGTTTCGCATGCAGCTGAAGCTTAATCATGTATATCACAAGTATTTGAAGCTAAGCCATTTGTTTCGCATGGATTTGAAGGTAAATCTTCTACTTCCCATTGATTTGAAGTTAAATCATGTGTTACGCTTGGATTTGAAGATCACTCGTTTGTTTCGAATGCATTTGAAGCTATATCACTTATATCGCAAGTATATGAAGCTAAATAATTTGTGTTGCATGGATTTGATGCTAAACCTTCTACTTCGCACTGATTTGAAGCTAAATCATGTATTTCGCTTGGATTTGAAGCTAACTCGTTTGTTTCGCATGCAGTTGAAGCTAAATCATGTATATCAAAAGTATTTGAAGCTAAACCATTTGTTTCGCATGGATTTGAAGGTAAATCTTCTACTTCCCATTGATTTGAAGTTAAATCATGTGTTACGCTTGGATTTGAAGATCACTCGTTTGTTTCGCATGCAGCTCAAGCTTAATCATGTATATCACAAGTATTTGAAGCTAAGCCATTTGTTTTGCATGGATTTGAAGGTAAATCTTCTACTTCCCATTGATTTGAAGTTAAATCAAGTGTTACGCTTGGATTTGAAGATCACTCGTTTGTTTCACCTGCATTTGAAGCTATATCACTTATATCGCAAGTATACGAAGCTAAATAATTTGTGTCGCATGGATTTGATGCTAGGCCTTCTACTTCGCATTGATTTGAAGCTAAATCATGTGCTTCGCTTGGATTTGAATCTAACTCGTTTGTTTCGCATGCAGTTGAAGCTAAATCATGTATATCACAAGTATTTGAAGCTAAGCCATTTGTTTCGCATGGATTTGAAGGTAAATCTTCTACTTCCCATTGATTTGAAGTTAAATCATGTGTTACGCTTGGATTTGAAGATCACTCGTTTTTCTCACCTGCATTTGAAACTATATCACTTATATCGCAAGTATACGAAGCTAAATAATTTGTGTCGCATGGATTTGATGCTAAGCCTTCTATTTCGCATTGATTTGAAGCTAAATCATGTGTTTCGCTTGGAATTGAAGATCACTCGTTTTTTTCACCTGCATTTGAAGCTTTATCACTTATATCGCAAGTATACGAAGCTAAATAATTTGTGTCGCATGGATTTGATGCTAAGCCTTCTATTTCGCATCGATTTGAAGCTAAATCATGTGTTTCGCTTGGTTTTAAAGCTCACTCGTTTGTTTCGCGGGCATTTGAAGCTTTATCACTTATATCGCAAGTATAAGAAGCTAAATAATTTGTGTCGCATGGATTTGATGCTAAGCCTTCTATTTCGCATTGATATGAAGCTAAATCATGTGTTTCGCTTGGATTTGAAGATCACTCGTTTGTTTCACCTGCATTTGAAGCTATATCACTTATATCGCAAGTATACGAAGCTAAATAATTTGTGTCGCATGGATTTGATGCTAAGCCTTCTATTTCGCATCGATTTGAAGCTAAATCATGTGTTTCGCTTGGATTTGAGGCTAACTCGTTTGTTTCGCATGCAGCTGAAGCTAAATCATGTATATCACAAGTATTTGAAGCTAAACCATTTGTTTCGCATGGATTTGACGGTAAATCTTCTACTTCCCATTGATTTGAAGTTAAATCATGTGTTACGCTTGGATTTGAAGATCACTCGTTTGTTTCGAATGCATTTGAAGCTTTATCACTTATATCGCAAGTATATGAAGCTAAATAATTTGTGTTGCATGGATTTGATGCTAAGCCTTCTACTTCGCATTGATTTGAAGCTAAATCATGTGTTTCGCTTGGATTTGAAGCTAACTCGTTAGTTTCGCATGCAGTTGAAGCTAAATCATGTATATCACATGTATTTGAAGCTAAACCATTTGCTTCGCATGGATTTGAAGCTAAATCTTCTACTTCGCATTGATTTGAAGTTAAATCACATGTTACGCTTGGTTTTAAAGCTCACTCGTTTGTTTCGCCTGCATTTGAAGCTTTATCACTTATATCGCAAGTATAAGAAGCTAAATAATTTGTGTCGCATGGATTTGATGCTAAGCCTTCTATTTCGCATTGATATGAAGCTAAATCATGTGTTTCGCTTGGATTCGAAGCTAACTCGTTTGTTTCGCATGCAGATGAAACTAAATCATGTATATCACAAGTATTTGAATCTAAACCATTTGTTTCGCATGGATTTGATGCCAAGCCTTCAATTTCGCATTCATTTGAAGCTAAATCATGTGTTTCGCTTGGATTTGAAGCTAACTCGTTTGTTTCGCATGCAGTTGAAGCTAAATCATGTATATCACAAGTATTTGAAGCTAAGCCATTTGTTTTGCATGGATTTGAAGGTAAATTTTCTACTTCCCATTGATTTGAAGTTAAATCAAGTGTTACGCTTGGATTTGAAGATCACTCGTTTGTTTCACCTGCATTTGAAGCTATATCACTTATATCGCAAGTATACGAAGCTAAATAATTTGTGTCGCATGGATTTGATGCTAGGCCTTCTACTTCGCATTGATTTGAAGCTAAATCATGTGTTTCGCTTGGATTTGAGGCTAACTCGTTTGTTTCGCATGCAGCTGAAGCTTAATCATGTATATCACAAGTATTTGAAGCTAAGCCATTTGTTTTGCATGGATTTGAAGGTAAATCTTCTACTTCCCATTGATTTGAAGTTAAATCAAGTGTTACGCTTGGATTTGAAGATCACTCGTTTGTTTCACCTGCATTTGAAGCTATATCACTTATATCGCAAGTATACGAAGCTAAATAATTTGTGTCGCATGGATTTGATGCTAGGCCTTCTACTTCGCATTGATTTGAAGCTAAATCATGTGCTTCGCTTGGATTTGAATCTAACTCGTTTGTTTCGCATGCAGTTGAAGCTAAATCATGTATATCACAAGTATTTGAAGCTAAGCCATTTGTTTCGCATGGATTTAAAGGTATATCTTCTACTTCCCATTGATTTGAAGTTAAATCATGTGTTACGCTTGGATTTGAAGATCACTCGTTTTTCTCACCTGCATTTGAAACTATATCACTTATATCGCAAGTATACGAAGCTAAATAATTTGTGTCGCATGGATTTGATGCTAAGCCTTCTATTTCGCATTGATTTGAAGCTAAATCATGTGCTTCGCTTGGATTTGAAGCTAACTCGTTTGTTTCGCATGCAGTTGAATCTAAATCATGTATATCACAAGTATTTGAAGCTAAACCATTTGTTTCGCATGGATTTGAAGGTAAATCTTCTCCTTCCCATTGATTTGAAGTTAAATCAAGTGTTACGCTTGGATTTGAAGATCACTCGTTTTTTTCACCTGCATTTGAAGCTTTATCACTTATATCGCAAGTATAAGAAGCTAAATAATTTGTGTTGCATGGATTTGATGCTAAGCCTTCTACTTCGTATTGATTTGAAGCTAAATCATGTGTTTCGCTTGGATTTGAGGCTAACTCGTTTGTTTCGCATGCAGCTGAAGCTAAATCATGTATATCACAAGTATTTGAAGCTAAACCATTTCTTTCGCATGGATTTGACGGTAAATCTTCTACTTCCCATTGATTTGGAGTTGAATCATGTGTTACGCTTGGATTTGAAGATCACTCGTTTGTTTCGAATGCATTTGAAGCTATATCACTTATATCGCAAGTATACGAAGCTAAATAATTTGTGTCGCATGGATTTGATGCTAGGCCTTCTACTTCGCATTGATTTGAAGCTAAATCATGTGCTTCGCTTGGATTTGAATCTAACTCGTTTGTTTCGCATGCAGTTGAAGCTAAATCATGTATATCACAAGTATTTGAAGCTAAGCCATTTGTTTCGCATGGATTTGAAGGTAAATCTTCTACTTCCCATTGATTTGAAGTTAAATCATGTGTTACGCTTGGATTTGAAGAACACTCGTTTTTCTCACCTGCATTTGAAACTATATCACTTATATCGCAAGTATACGAAGCTAAATAATTTGTGTCGCATGGATTTGATGCTAAGCCTTCTACTTCGCACTGATTTGAAGCTAAATCATGTATTTCGCTTGGATTTGAAGCTAACTCGTTTGTTTCGCATGCAGTTGAAGCTAAATCATGTATATCACAAGTATTTGAAGCTAAACCATTTGTTTCGCATGGATTTGAAGGTAAATCTTCTCTTTCCCATTGATTTGAAGTTAAATCAAGTGTTACGCTTGGATTTGAAGATCACTCGTTTTTTTCACCTGCATTTGAAGCTTTATCACTTATATCGCAAGTATAAGAAGCTAAATAATTTGTGTTGCATGGATTTGATGCTAAGCCTTCTACTTCGTATTGATTTGAAGCTAAATCATGTGTTTCGCTTGGATTTGAGGCTAACTCGTTTGTTTCGCATGCAGCTGAAGCTAAATCATGTATATCACAAGTATTTGAAGCTAAACCATTTCTTTCGCATGGATTTGACGGTAAATCTTCTACTTCCCATTGATTTGGAGTTAAATCATGTGTTACGCTTGGATTTGAAGATCACTCGTTTGTTTCGAATGCATTTGAAGCTTTATCACTTATATCGCAAGTATATGAAGCTAAATAATTTGTGTTGCATGGATTTGATGCTAAACCTTCTACTTCGCACTGATTTGAAGCTAAATCATGTATTTCGCTTGGATTTGAAGCTAACTCGTTTGTTTCGCATGCAGTTGAAGCTAAATCATGTATATCAAAAGTATTTGAAGCTAAACCATTTGTTTCGCATGGATTTGAAGGTAAATCTTCTACTTCCCATTGATTTGAAGTTAAATCATGTGTTACGCTTGGATTTGAAGATCACTCGTTTGTTTCGCATGCAGCTGAAGCTTAATCATGTATATCACAAGTATTTGAAGCTAAGCCATTTGTTTTGCATGGATTTGAAGGTAAACCTTCTACTTCCCATTGATTTGAAGTTAAATCAAGTGTTACGCTTGGATTTGAAGATCACTCGTTTGTTTCACCTGCATTTGAAGCTATATCACTTATATCGCAAGTATACGAAGCTAAATAATTTGTGTCGCATGGATTTGATGCTAGGCCTTCTACTTCGCATTGATTTGAAGCTAAATCATGTTCTTCGCTTGGATTTGAATCTAACTCGTTTGTTTCGCATGCAGTTGAAGCTAAATCATGTATATCACAAGTATTTGAAGCTAAGCCATTTGTTTCGCATGGATTTGAAGGTAAATCTTCTACTTCCCATTGATTTGAAGTTAAATCATGTGTTACGCTTGGATTTGAAGATCACTCGTTTTTCTCACCTGCATTTGAAACTATATCACTTATATCGCAAGTATACGAAGCTAAATAATTTGTGTCGCATGGATTTGATGCTAAGCCTTCTATTTCGCATTGATTTGAAGCTAAATCATGTGTTTCGCTTGGAATTGAAGATCACTCGTTTTTCTCACCTGCATTTGAAACTATATCACTTATATCGCAAGTATACGAAGCTAAATAATTTGTGTCGCATGGATTTGATGCTAAGCCTTCTATTTCGCAATGATTTGAAGCTAAATCATGTGTTTCGCTTGGATTTGAAGCTAACTCGTTTGTTTCGCATGCAGTTGAATCTAAATCATGTATATCACAAGTATTTGAAGCTAAACCATTTGTTTCGCATGGATTTGAAGGTAAATCTTCTCCTTCCCATTGATTTGAAGTTATATCAAGTGTTACGCTTGGATTTGAAGATCACTCGTTTTTTTCACCTGCATTTGAAGCTTTATCACTTATATCGCAAGTATAAGAAGCTAAATAATTTGTGTTGCATGGATTTGATGCTAAGCCTTCCACTTCGTATTGATTTGAAGCTAAATCATGTGTTTCGCTTGGATTTGAGGCTAACTCGTTTGTTTCGCATGCAGCTGAAGCTAAATCATGTATATCACAAGTATTTGAAGCTAAACCATTTGTTTCGCATGGATTTGACGGTAAATCTTCTACTTCCCATTGATTTGAAGTTGAACCATGTGTTACGCTTGGATTTGAAGATCACTCGTTTGTTTCGAATGCATTTGAAGCTTTATCACATATATCGCAAGTATATGAAACTAAATAATTTGTGTTGCATGGATTTGATGCTAAGCCTTCTACTTCGCATTGATTTGAAGCTAAATCATGTATTTCGCTTGGATTTGAAGCTAACTCGTTTGTTTCGCATGCAGTTGAAGCTAAATCATGTATATTACAAGTATTTGATGCTAAGCCATTTGTTTCGCATGGATTTGAAGGTAAATCTTCTACTTCCCATTGATTTGAAGTTAAATCATGTGTTACGCTTGGATTTGAAGATCACTCGTTTGTTTCGAATGCATTTGAAGCTTTATCACTTATATCGCAAGTATATGAAGCTAAATAATTTGTGTTGCATGGATTTGATGCTAAGCCTTCTACTTCGCATTGATTTGAAGCTAAATCATGTATTTCGCTTGGATTTGAAGCTAACTCGTTTGTTTCGCATGCAGTTGAAGCTAAATCATGTATATCACAAGTATTTGAAGCTAAGCCATTTGTATCGCATGGATTTGCAGATAAATCTTCTACTTCCCATTGATTTGAAGTTAAATCATGTGTTACGCTTGGATTTGAAGATCACTCGTTTGTTTCACCTGCATTTGAAGCTATATCACTTATATCGCAAGTATACGAAGCTAAATAATTTGTGTCGCATGGATTTGATGCTAAGCCTTCTATTTCGCAATGATTTCAAGCTAAATCATGTGTTTCTCTTGGATTTGAAGCTAACTCGTTTGTTTCTCATGCAGTTGAAGCTAAATCATGTATATCACAAGTATTTGAAGCTAAACCATTTTTTTCGCATGGATTTGAAGGTAAATCTTCTACTTCCCATTGATTTGAAATTAAATCTTGTGTTACGCTTGGATTTGAAGATCACTCGTTTGTTTCACCTGCATTTGAAGCTATTAAACTTATATCGCAAGTATACGAAGCTAAATAATTTGTGTCGCATGGATTTGATGCTAAGCCTTCTACTTCGCATTGATTTGAAGCTAAATCATGTATTTCACATGGATTTGAAGCTAACTCGTTTGTTTCGCATGCAGTTGAAGCTAAATCATGTATATCACAAGTATTTGAAGCTAAACCATTTGTTTCGCATGGATTTGAAGGTAAATCTTCTACTTCGCATTGATTTGAAGTTAAATCATGTGTTACGCTTGGATTTAAAGCTCACTCGTTTGTTTCACCTGCATTTGAAGCTTGATCACTTATATCGCAAGTATAAGAAGCTAAATAATTTGTGTTGCATGGATTTGATGCTAAGTCTTCTACTTCGCATTGATTTGAAGCTAAATGATGTGCTTCGCTTGGATTTGAAGCTAACTCGTTTGTTTCGCATGCAGTTGAAGCTAAATCATGTATATCACAAGTATTTGAAGCTAAGCCATTTGTATCGCATGGATTTGAAGATAAATCTTCTACTTCCCATTGATTTGAAGTTAAATCATGTGTTACGCTTGGATTTGAAGATCACTCGTTTGTTTCACCTGCATTTGAAGCTATATCACTTATATCGCAAGTATACGAAGCTAAATAATTTGTGTCGCATGGATTTGATGCTAAGCCTTCTATTTCGCAATGATTTGAAGCTAAATCATGTGTTTCGCTTGGATTTGAAGCTAACTCGTTTGTTTCTCATGCAGTTGAAGCTAAATCATGTATATCACAAGTATTTGAAGCTAAACCATTTTTTTCGCATGGATTTGAAGGTAAATCTTCTACTTCGCATTGATTTGAAGTTAAATCAAGTGTTACGCTTGGATTTGAAGATCACTCGTTTGTTTCACCTGCATTTGAAGCTTTACCACTTATATCGCAAGTATAAGAAGCTAAATAATTTGTGTCGCATGGATTTGATGCTAAGCCTTCTACTTCGCA
This sequence comes from Megalopta genalis, assembly GCF_051020955.1. Taxonomy (NCBI): domain Eukaryota; kingdom Metazoa; phylum Arthropoda; class Insecta; order Hymenoptera; family Halictidae; genus Megalopta; species Megalopta genalis. The sequence goes on along the minus strand of NW_027476381.1, from coordinate 32,880 downwards.
TTGATTTGAAGCTAAATCATGTGCTTCGCTTGGATTTGATGCTAACTCGTTTGTTTCGCATGCAGCTGAAGCTAAATCATGTATATCACAAGTATTTGAAGCTAAACCATTTGTTTCGCATGGATTTGAAGGTAAATCTTCTACTTCCCATTGATTTGAAGTTAAATCATGTGTTACGCTTGGATTTAAAGCTCACTCGTTTGTTTCGCCTGCATTTGAAGCTTTATCACTTATATCGCAAGTATATGAAGCTAAATAATTTGTGTTGCATGGATTTGATGCTAAGCCTTCTACTTCGCATTGATTTGAAGCTAAATCATGTGTTCCTCTTGGATTTGAAGCTAACTCGTTTGTTTCGCATGCAGTTGCAGCTAAATCATGTATATCACAAGTATTTGAAGCCAAACCATTTGTTTCGCATGGATTTGAATGTAAATCTTCTACTTCGCATTGATTTGAAGTTAAATCATGCGTTACGCTTGGATTTAAAGCTCACTCGTTTGTTTCACCTGCATTTGAAGCTTTATCACTTATATCGCAAGTATAAGAAGCTAAATAATTTGTGTTGCATGGATTTGATGCTAAGTCTTCTACTTCGCATTGATCTGAAGCTAAATCATGTGCTTCGCTTGGATTTGAAGCTAACTCGTTTGTTTCGCATGCAGTTGAAGCTAAATCATGTATATCACAAGTATTTGAAGCTAAGCCATTTGTTTCGCATGGATTTGAAGGTAAATTTTCTGCTTCCCATTGATTTGAAGTTTAATCATGTGTTACGCTTGGATTTGAAGATCACTCGTTTGTTTCACCTGCATTTGAAGCTTTATGACTTATATCGCAAGTATAAGAAGCTAAATAATTTGTGTCGCATGGATTTGATGCTAAGCCTTCTACTTCGCATTGATTTGAAGCTAAATCATGTGTTTCGCTTGGATTTGAAGCTAACTCGTTTGTTTCGCATGCAGTTGCAGCTAAATCATGTATATCACAAGTATTAGAAGCTAAACCATTTGTTTCGCATGGATTTGAAGGTAAATCTTCTACTTCGCATTGATTTGAAGTAAAATCAAGTGTTACGCTTGGATTTAAAGCTCACTCGTTTGTTTCGCCTGCATTTGAAGCTTTATCACTTATATCGCAAGTATAAGAAGCTAAATAATTTGTGTTGCATGGATTTGATGCTACGACTTCTACTTCGCATTGATTTGAAGCTAAATCATGTGTTTCGCTTGGATTTGAAGCTAACTCGTTTGTTTCGCATGCAGCTGAAGCTAAATCATGTATATCACAAGTATTTGAAGCTAAACCATTTGTTTCGCATGGATTTGAAGGTAAATCTTCTACTTCGTATTGATTTGAAGTTAAATCATGTGTTACGCTTGGATTTAAAGCCCACTCGTTTGTTTCACCTGCATTTGAAGCTTTATCACTTATATCGCAAGTATAAGAAGCTAAATAGTTTGTGTTGCATGGATTTGATGCTAAGTCTTCTACTTCGCATTGATTTGAAGCTAAATCATGTGCTTCGCTTAGATGTGAAGCTAACTCGTTTGTTTCGCATGCAGTTGAAGCTAAATCATGTATATCACAAGCATTTGAAGCTAAGCCATTTGTTTCGCATGGATTTGAAGGTAAATCTACTACTTCCCATTGATTTGAAGTTAAATCATGTGTTACGCTTTGATTTGAAGATCACTCGTTTGTTTCACCTGCATTTGAAGCTATATCACTTATATCGCAAGTATACGAAGCTAAATAATTTGTGTCGCATGGATTTGATGCTAAGCCTTCTATTTCGCATTGATTTGAAGCTAAATCATGTGTTTCGCTTGGATTTGAAGCTAACTCGTTTGTTTCGCATGCAGTTGAATCTAAATCATGTATATCACAAGTATTTGAAGCTAAACCATTTGTTTCGCATGGATTTGAAGGTAAATCTTCTACTTCCCATTGATTTGAAGTTAAATCAAGTGTTACGCTTGGATTTGAAGATCACTCGTTTGTGTCACCTGCATTTGAAGCTATATCACTTATATCGCAAGTATACGAAGCTAAATAATTTGTGTCGCATGGATTTGATGCTAAGCCTTCTACTTCGCATTGGTTTGAAGCTAAATCATGTGCTTCGCTTGGATTTGAAGCTAACTCGTTTTTTTCGCATGCAGTTGAAGCTAAATCATGTATATCACAAGTATTTGAAGTAAAGCCACTTGTTTCGCATGGATTTGAAGGTAAGTCTACTACTTCCCATTGATTTGAAGTTAAATCATGTGTTACGCTTTGATTTGAAGATCACTCGTTTGTTTCACCTGCATTTGAAGCTATATCACTTATATCGCAAGTATACGAAGCTAAATAATTTGTGTCGCATGGATTTGATGCTAAGCCTTCTATTTCGCATTGATTTGAAGCTAAATCATGTGTTTCGCTTGGATTTGAAGCTAACTCGTTTGTTTCGCATGCAGTTGAATCTAAATCATCTATATCACAAGTATTTGAAGCTAAACCATTTGTTTCGCATGGATTTGAAGGTAAATCTTCTACTTCGCATTGATTTGAAGTTAAATCAAGTGTTACGCTTGGATTTGCAGATCACTCGTTTGTTTCACCTGCATTTGAAGCTTTATCACTTATATCGCAAGTATAAGAAGCTAAATAATTTGTGTTGCATGGATTTGATGCTAAGCCTTCCACGTCGCATTGATTTGAAGCTAAATCATGTGTTTCGCTTGGATTTGAGGCTAACTCGTTTGTTTCGCATGCAGCTGAAGCTAAATCATGTATATCACAAGTATTTGAAGCTAAACCATTTGTTTCGCATGGATTTGAAGGTAAATCTTCTACTTCGCATTGATTTGAAGTAAAATCAAGTGTTACGCTTGGATTTAAAGCTCACTCGTTTGTTTCGCCTGCATTTGAAGCTTTATCACTTATATCGCAAGTATAAGAAGCTAAATAATTTGTGTTGCATGGATTTGATGCTACGACTTCTACTTCGCATTGATTTGAAGCTAAATCATGTGTTTCGCTTGGATTTGAAGCTAACTCGTTTGTTTCGCATGCAGCTGAAGCTAAATCATGTATATCACAAGTATTTGAAGCTAAACCATTTGTTTCGCATGGATTTGAAGGTAAATCTTCTACTTCGTATTGATTTGAAGTTAAATCATGTGTTACGCTTGGATTTAAAGCCCACTCGTTTGTTTCACCTGCATTTGAAGCTTTATCACTTATATCGCAAGTATAAGAAGCTAAATAGTTTGTGTTGCATGGATTTGATGCTAAGTCTTCTACTTCGCATTGATTTGAAGCTAAATCATGTGCTTCGCTTAGATGTGAAGCTAACTCGTTTGTTTCGCATGCAGTTGAAGCTAAATCATGTATATCACAAGCATTTGAAGCTAAGCCATTTGTTTCGCATGGATTTGAAGGTAAATCTACTACTTCCCATTGATTTGAAGTTAAATCATGTGTTACGCTTTGATTTGAAGATCACTCGTTTGTTTCACCTGCATTTGAAGCTATATCACTTATATCGCAAGTATACGAAGCTAAATAATTTGTGTCGCATGGATTTGATGCTAAGCCTTCTATTTCGCATTGATTTGAAGCTAAATCATGTGTTTCGCTTGGATTTGAAGCTAACTCGTTTGTTTCGCATGCAGTTGAATCTAAATCATGTATATCACAAGTATTTGAAGCTAAACCATTTGTTTCGCATGGATTTGAAGGTAAATCTTCTACTTCCCATTGATTTGAAGTTAAATCAAGTGTTACGCTTGGATTTGAAGATCACTCGTTTGTTTCACCTGCATTTGAAGTTGTATCACTTATATCGCAAGTATAAGAAGCTAAATAATTTGTGTTGCCTGGATTTGATGCTAAGCCTTCTACTTCGCATTGATTTGAAGCTAAATCATGTGTTTCGCTTGGATTTGAGGCTAACTCGTTTGTTTCGCATGCAGCTGAAGCTAAATCATGTATATCACAAGTATTTGAAGCTAAACCATTTGTTTCGCATGGATTTGAAGGTAAATCTTCTACTTCCCATTGATTTGAAGTTAAATCATATGTTACGCTTGGATTTGAAGATCACTCGTTTGTTTCGAATGCATTTGTAGCTTTATCACTTATATCGCAAGTATATGAAGCCAAATAATTTGTGTTGCATGGATTTGTTGCTAAGCCTTCTACTTCGCATTGACTTGAAGCTAAATCATGTATTTCGCTTGGATTTGAAACTAACTCGTTTGTTTCGCATGCATCTGAAGCTAAATCATGTATATCACAAGTATTTGCAGCTAAACCATTTGTTTCGCATGTATTTGAAGGTAAATCTTCTACTTCCCATTGATTTGAAGTTAAATCAAGTGTTACGCTTGGATTTGAAGATCACTCGTTTTTCTCACCTGCATTTGAAGCTATATCACTTATATCGCAAGTATACGAAGCTAAATAATTTGTGTCGCATGGATTTGATGCTAAGCCTTCTATTTCGCATTGATTTGAAGCTAAATCATGTGTTTCCCTTGGATTTGAAGCTAACTCGTTTGTTTCGCATGCAGTTGAAGCTAAATCATGTATATCAAAGGTATTTGAAGCTAAGCAATTTATTTCGCATGGATTTGAAGGTAAATCTTCTACTTCGCATTGATTTGAAGTTAAATTATGTGTTACGCTTGGATTTAAAGCTCACTCGTTTGTTTCGCCTGCATTTGAAGCTTTATCACTTATATCGCAAGTGTAAGAAGCTAAATAATTTCTGTTGCATGGATTTGATGCTAAGCCTTCTACTTCGCATTGATTTGAAGCTAAATCATGTGTTTCGCTTGGATTTGAAGCTAACTCGTTTGTTTCCCATGCAGCTGAAGCTAAATCATGTATATCACATGTATTTGAAGCTAAACCATTTGTTTCGCATGGATTTGAACGTTAATCTGCTACTTCCCTTTGATTCGAAGTTAAATCATGTGTTACGCTTGGATTTGAAGATCACTCGTTTGTTTCACCTGCATTTGAAGCTATATCACTTATATCGCAAGTATACGAAGTTAAATAATTTGTGTCGCATGGATTTGATGCTAAGCCTTCTACTTCGCATTGATTTGAAGCTAAATCATGTGCTTCGCTTGGATTTGAAGATAACTCGTTTTTTTCGCATGCAGTTGAAGCTAAATCATGTATATCACAAGTATTTGAAGCAAAGCCACTTGTTTCGCATGGATTTGAAGGTAAATCTACTACTTCCCATTGATTTGAAGTTAAATCATGTGTTACGCTTTGATTTGAAGATCACTCGTTTGTTTCACCTGCATTTGAAGCTATATCACTTATATCGCAAGTATACGAAGCTAAATAATTTGTGTCGAATGGATTTGATGCTAAGCCTTCTATTTCGCATTGATTTGAAGCTAAATCATGTGTTTCGCTTGGATTTGAAGCTAACTCGTTTGTTTCCCATGCAGCTGAACCTAAATCATGTATATCACAAGTATTTGAAGCTAAACCATTTGTTTCGCATGGATTTGAACGTAAATCTGCTACTTCCCTTTGATTTGAAGTTAAATCATGTGTTACGCTTGGATTTGAAGATCACTCGTTTGTGTCACCTGCATTTGAAGCTATATCACTTATATCGCAAGTATACGAAGCTAAATAATTTGTGTCGCATGGATTTGATGCTAAGCCTTCTACTTCGCATTGGTTTGAAGCTAAATCATGTGCTTCGCTTGGATTTGAAGCTAACTCGTTTTTTTCGCATGCAGTTGAAGCTAAATCATGTATATCACAAGTATTTGAAGTAAAGCCACTTGTTTCGCATGGATTTGAAGGTAAGTCTACTACTTCCCATTGATTTGAAGTTAAATCATGTGTTACGCTTTGATTTGAAGATCACTCGTTTGTTTCACCTGCATTTGAAGCTATATCACTTATATCGCAAGTATACGAAGCTAAATAATTTGTGTCGCATGGATTTGATGCTAAGCCTTCTATTTCGCATTGATTTGAAGCTAAATCATGTGTTTCGCTTGGATTTGAAGCTAACTCGTTTGTTTCGCATGCAGTTGAATCTAAATCATCTATATCACAAGTATTTGAAGCTAAACCATTTGTTTCGCATGGATTTGAAGGTAAATCTTCTACTTCGCATTGATTTGAAGTTAAATCAAGTGTTACGCTTGGATTTGCAGATCACTCGTTTGTTTCACCTGCATTTGAAGCTTTATCACTTATATCGCAAGTATAAGAAGCTAAATAATTTGTGTTGCATGGATTTGATGCTAAGCCTTCCACGTCGCATTGATTTGAAGCTAAATCATGTGTTTCGCTTGGATTTGAGGCTAACTCGTTTGTTTCGCATGCAGCTGAAGCTAAATCATGTATATCACAAGTATTTGAAGCTAAACCATTTGTTTCGCATGGATTTGAACGTAAATCTGCTACTACCCTTTGATTTGAAGTTAAATCATGTGTTACGCTTGGATTTGAAGATCACTCGTTTGTTTCACCTGCATTTGAAGCTATATCACTTATATCGCAAGTATACGAAGCTAAATAATTTGTGTCGCATGGATTTGATGCTAAGCCTTCTATTTCGCATTGATTTGAAGCTAAATCATGTGTTTCGGTTGGATTTGAAGCGAACTCGTTTGTTTCTCATGCAGTTGAAGCTAAATCATGTATATCACAAGTATTTGAAGCTAAACCATTTGTTTCGCATGGATTTGAAGGTAAATCTTCTACTTCCCATTGATTTGAAATTAAATCATGTGTTACGCTTGGATTTGAAGATCACTCGTTTGTTTCACCTGCATTTGAAGCTTTATCACTTATATCGCAAGTATAAGAAGCTAAATAATTTGTGTCGCATGGATTTGATGCTAAGCCTTCTACTTCGCACTGATTTGAAGCTAAATCATGTGTTTCGCTTGGCTTTGAAGCTAACTCGTTTGTTTCGCATGCAGTTGCAGCTAAATCATGTATATCACAAGTATTAGAAGCTAAACCATTTGTTTCGCATGGATTTGAAGGTAAATCTTCTACTTCGCACTGATTTGAAGCTAAATCATGTGTTTCGCTTGGATTTGAAGCTAACTCGTTTGTTTCGCATGCAGTTGAAGCTAAATCATGTATATCACAAGTATTTGAAGCTAAACCATTTGTTTCGCATGGATTTGAAGGTTAAGCTTCTACTTCGCATTGATTTGAAGTTAAATCGTGTGTTACGCTTGGATTTAAAGCTCACTCGTTTGTTTCGCCTGCACTTGATGCTCTATCACTTATATCGCAAGTATAGGAAGCTAAATAATTTGTGTTGCATGGATTTGATGCTAAGCCTTCTACTTCGCATTGATTTGAAGCTAAATCATGTGTTTCGCTTGGATTTGAAGCTAACTCGTTTGTTTCCCATGCAGTTGAAGCAAAATCATGTATATCACAAGTATTTGAAGCTAAACCATTTGTTTCGCATTGATGTGAAGGTAAATCTTCTACTTCGCATTGATTTGAAGTTAAATCAAGTGTTACGCTTGGTTTTGAAGATCACTCGTTTGTTTCACCTGCATTTGAAGCTTTATCACTTATATCGCAAGTATACGAAGCTAAATAATTTGTGTCGCATGGATTTGATGCTAAGCCTTCTACTTCGCATTGATTTGAAGCTAAATCATGTGTTTCTCTTGGATTTGAAGCTAACTCGTTTGTTTCGCATGCAGTTGCAGCTAAATCATGTATATCACAAGTATTTGAAGCTAAACCATTTGTTTCGCATGGATTTGAATGTAAATCTTCTACTTCGCATTGATTTGAAGTTAAATCATGCGTTACGCTTGGATTTAAAGCTCACTCGTTTGTTTCACCTGCATTTGAAGCTTTATCACTTATATCGCAAGTATAAGAAGCTAAATAATTTGTGTTGCATGGATTTGATGCTAATTCTTCTACTTCGCATTGATTTGAAGCTAAATCAAGTGCTTCGCTTGGATTTGAAGCTAACTCGTTTGTTTCGCATGCAGTTGCAGCTAAATCATTTATATCACAAGTATTAGAAGCTAAACCATTTGTTTCGCATGGATTTGAAGGTAAATCTTCTACTTCGCATTGATTTGAAGTTAAATCAAGTGTTACGCTTGGATTTAAAGCTCACTCGTTTGTTTCGCCTGCATTTGAAGCTTTATCACTTATATCGCAAGTATAAGAAGCTAAATAATTTGTGTTGCATGGATTTGATGCTACGACTTCTACTTCGCATTGATTTGAAGCTAAATCATGTGTTTCGCTTGGATTTGAAGCTAACTCGTTTGTTTCGCATGCAGCTGAAGCTAAATCATGTATATCACAAGTATTTGAAGCTAAACCATTTGTTTCGCATGGATTTGAAGGTAAATCTTCTACTTCGCACTGATTTGAAGCTAAATCATGTGTTTCGCTTGGATTTGAAGCTAACTCGTTTGTTTCGCATGCAGTTGAAGCTAAATCATGTATATCACAAGTATTTGAAGCTAAACCACTTGTTTCGCATGGATTTGAAGGTTAATCTTCTACTTCGCATTGATTTGAAGTTAAATCATGTGTTACGCTTGGATTTAAAGCTCACTCGTTTGTTCCGCCTGCACTTGATGCTTTATCACTTATATCGCAAGTATAAGAAGCTAAATAATTTGTGTTGCATGGAATTGATGCTAAGCCTTCTACTTCGCATTGATTTGAAGCTAAATCATGTGTCTCGCTTGGATTTGAAGCTAACTCGTTTGTTTCGCATGCAGTTGAAGCTAAATCATGTATATCACAAGTATTTGAAGCTAAGCCATTTGTTTCGCATGGATTTGAAGATAAATCTTCTACTTCCCATTGATTTGAAGTTAAATCATGTGTTACGCTTGGATTTGAAGATCACTCGTTTGTTTCACCTGCATTTGAAGCTATATCACTTATATCGCAAGTATACGAAGCTAAATAATTTGTGTCGCATGGATTTGATGCTAAGCCTTCTATTTCGCATTGATTTGAAGCTAAATCATGTGTTTCGCTTGGATTTGAAGCTAACTCGTTTGTTTCTCATGCAGTTGAAGCTAAATCGTGTATATCACAAGTATTTGAAGCTAAACCATTTGTTTCGCATGGATTTGAAGGTAAATCTTCTACTTCGTATTGATTTGAACTTGAATCATGTGTTACGCTTGGATTTGAAGATCACTCGTTTGTTTTACCTGCATTTGAAGCTTTATCACTTATATCACAAGTATAAGAAGCTAAATAATTTGTGTCGCATGGATTTGATGCTAAGCCTTCTACTTCGCATTGATTTGAAGCTAAATCATGTGTTTCGCTTGGATTTGAAGCTAACTCGTTTGTTTCGCATGCAGTTGCAGCTAAATCATGTATATCACAAGTATTTGAAGCTAAACCATTTGTTTCGCATGGATTTGAAGGTAAATCTTCTACTTCGCATTGATTTGAAGTTAAATCATGTGTTACGCTTGGATTTAAAGCTCACTCGTTTGTTTCACCTGCATTTGAAGCTTTATCACATATATCGCAAATATAAGAAGCTAAATAATTTGTGTTGCATGGATTTGATGCTAAGCCTTCTACTTCGCATTGATTTGAAGCTAAATCATGTCTTTCGCTTGGATTTGAAGCTAACTCGTTAGTTTCGCATGCAGATGAAACTAAATCATGTATATCACAAGTATTTGAATCTAAACCATTTGTTTCGCATGGATTTGATGCTAAGCCTTCTATTTCGCATTGATTTGAAGCTAAATCATGTGTTTCGCTTGGATTTGAAGCTAACTCGTTTGTTTCGCATGCAGTTGAACCTAAATCATGTATATCAAAGGTATTTGAAGCTAAACCATTTGTTTCGCATGGATTTGAAGGTAAATCTTCTACTTTGCATTGATTTGAAGTTAAATCAAGTGTTACGCTTGGATTTGGAGATCACTCGTTTGTTTCACCTGCATTTGAAGCTTTATCACTTATATCGCAAGTATAAGAAGCTAAATAATTTGTGTTGCATGGATTTGATGCTAAGCCTTCTACTTCGCATTGATTTGAAGCTAAATCATGTGTTTCGCTTGGATTTGAGGCTAACTCGTTTGTTTCGCATGCAGTTGAAGCTAAATCATGTATATCACAAGTATTTGAAGCTAAGCCATTTGTTTCGCATGGATTTGAAGATAAATCTTCTACTTCCCATTGATTTGAAGTTAAATCATGTGTTACGCTTGGATTTGAAGATCACTCGTTTGTTTCACCTGCATTTGAAGCTATATCACTTATATCGCAAGTATACGAAGCTAAATAATTTGTGTCGCATGGATTTGATGCTAAGCCTTCTATTTCGCATTGATTTGAAGATAAATCATGTGTTTCGCTTGGATTTGAAGCTAACTCGTTTGTTTCTCATGCAGTTGAAGCTAAATCGTGTATATCACAAGTATTTGAAGCTAAACCATTTGTTTCGCATGGATTTGAAGGTAAATCTTCTACTTCGTATTGAGTTGAAGTTAAATCATGTGTTACGCTTGGATTTAAAGCGCACTCGTTTGTTTCACCTGCATTTGAAGCTTTATCACTTATATCGCAAGTATAAGAAGCTAAATAATTTGTGTTGCATGGATTTTTTGCTAAGTCATCTACTTCGCATTGATTTGAAGCTAAATCATGTGCTTCGCTTAGATTTGAAGCTAACTCGTTTGTTTCGCATGCAGTTGAAGCTAAATCATGTATATCACAAGTATTTGAAGCTAAGCCATTTGTTTCGCATGGATTTGAAGGTAAATCTTCTACTTCGCATTGATTTGAAGTTAAATCATGTGTTACGGTTGGATTTAAAGCTCACTCGTTTGTTTCGCCTGCATTTGAAGCTTTATCACTTATATCGCAAGTATACGAAGCTAAATAATTTGTGTCGCATGAATTTGATGCTAAGCCTTCTACTTCGCATTGATTTGAAGCTACATCATGTATTTCGCTTGGATTTGAAGCTAACTCGATTGTTTCGCATGCAGCTGAAGCTAAATCATGTATATCACAAGTATTTGAAGCTAAACCATTTGTTTCGCATGGATTTGAAGGTAAATCTTCTACTTCCCATTGATTTGAAATTAAATCATGTGTTACACTTGGATTTGAAGATCACTCGTTTGTTTCACCTGCATTTGAAGCTATTAAACTTATATCGCAAGTATACGAAGCTAAATAATTTGTGTCGCATGGATTTGATGCTAAGCCTTCTACTTCGCATTGATTTGAAGCTAAATCATGTGCTTCGCTTGGATTTGAAGCTAACTCGTTTGTTTCGCATGCAGTTGAAGCTAAATCATGTATATCACAAGTATTTGAAGCTAAGCCATTTGTTTCGCATGGATTTGAAGGTAAATCTTCTACTTCGCATTGATTTGAAGCTAAATCATGTGTTTCGCTTGGATTTGAAGCTAACTCGTTTGTTTCGCATGCAGCTGAAGCTAAATCATGTATATCACAAGTATTTGAAGCTAAACCATTTGTTTCGCATGGATTTGAAGGTAAATCTTCTACTTCGCACTGATTTGAAGCTAAATCATGTGTATCGCTTGGATTTGAAGCTAACTCGTTTGTTTCGCATGCAGTTGAAGCTATATCACTTATATCGCAAGTATAAGAAGCTAAATAATTTGTGTTGCATGGATTTGATGCTAAGTCTTCTACTTCGCATTGATTTGAAGCTAAATCATGTGCTTCGCTTAGATTTGAAGCTAACTCGTTTGTTTCGCATGCAGTTGAAGCTAAATCATGTATATCACAAGTATTTGAAGCTAAGCCATTTGTTTCGCATGGATTTGAAGGTAAATCTTCTACTTCGCATTGATTTGAAGTTGAATCATGTGTTACGCTTGGATTTAAAGCTCACTCGTTTGTTTCGCCTGCATTTGAAGCTTTATCACTTATATCGCAAGTATACGAAGCTAAATAATTTGTGTCGCATGGATTTGATGCTAAGCCTTCTACTTCGCATTGATTTGAACCTAAATCATGTGTCTCGCTTGGATTTGAGGCTAACTCGTTTGTATCGCATGCAGTTGAAGCTAAATCATGTATATCACAAGTATTTGAAGCTGAGCCATTTGTTTCGCATGGATTTGAAGATAAATCTTCTACTTCCCATTGATTTGAAGTTAAATCATGTGTTACGCTTGGATTTGAAGGTGACTCGTTTGTTTCACCTGCATTTGAAGCTATATCACTTATATCGCAAGTATAAGAAGCTAAATAATTTGTGTTGCATGGATTTGATGCTAAGTCTTCTACTTCGCATTGATTTGAAGCTAAATCATGTGCTTCGCTTAGATTTGAAGCTAACTCGTTTGTTTCGCATGCAGTTGAAGCTAAATCATGTATATCACAAGTATTTGAAGCTAAGCCATTTGTTTCGCATGGATTTGAAGGTAAATCTTCCACTTCGCATTGATTTGAAGTTAAATCATGTGTTACGCTTGGATTTAAAGCTCACTCGTTTGTTTCGCCTGCATTTGAAGCTTTATCACTTATATCGCAAGTATACGAAGCTAAATAATTTGTGTCGCATGGATTTGATGCTAAGCCTTCTACTTCGCATTGATTTGAAGCTAAATCATGTGTTTCGCTTGGATTTGAAGCTAACTCGTTTGTTTCGCATGCAGTTGCAGCTAAATCATGTATATCACAAGTATTTGAAGCTAAACCATTTGTTTCGCATGGATTTGAAGGTAAATCTTCTACTTCGCATTGATTTGAAGTTAAATCATGTGTTACGCTTGGATTTAAAGCTCACTCGTTTGTTTCACCTGCATTTGAAGCTTTATCACTTATATCGCAAGTATACGAAGCTAAATAATTTGTGTCGCATGGATTTGATGCTAAGCCTTCTACTTCGCATTGATTTGAAGCTAAATCATGTGTTTCGCTTGGATTTGAAGCTAACTCGTTTGTTTCGCATGCAGTTGCAGCTAAATCATGTATATCACAAGTATTTGAAGCTAAACCATTTGTTTCGCATGGATTTGAAGGTAAATCTTCTACTTCGCATTGATTTGAAGTTAAATCATGTGTTACGCTTGGATTTAAAGCTCACTCGTTTGTTTCACCTGCATTTGAAGCTTTATCACATATATCGCAAGTATAAGAAGCTAAATAATTTGTGTTGCATGGATTTGATGCTAAGCCTTCTACTTCGCATTGATTTGAAGCTAAATCATGTCTTTCGCTTGGATTTGAAGCTAACTCGTTAGTTTCGCATGCAGATGAAACTAAATCATGTATATCACAAGTATTTGAAGCTAAACCATTTGTTTCGCATGGATTTGATGCTAAGCCTTCTATTTCGCATTGATTTGAAGCTAAATCATGTGTTTCGCTTGGATTTGAAGCTAACTCGTTTGTTTCGCATGCAGTTGAACCTAAATCATGTATATCAAAGGTATTTGAAGCTAAACCATTTGTTTCGCATGGATTTGAAGGTAAATCTTCTACTTCCCATTGATTTGAAATTAAATCATGTGTTACGCTTGGATTTGAAGATCACTCGTTTGTTTCACCTGCATTTGAAGCTATTAAACTTATATCGCAAGTATACGAAGCTAAATAATTTGTGTCGCATGGATTTGATGCTAAGCCTTCTACTTCGCATTGATTTGAAGCTAAATCATGTGCTTCGCTTGGATTTGAAGCTAACTCGTTTGTTTCGCATGCAGTTGAAGCTAAATCATGTATATCACAAGTATTTGAAGCTAAGCCATTTGTTTCGCATGGATTTGAAGGTAAATCTTCTACTTCGCATTGATTTAAAGCTAAATCATGTGTTTCGCTTGGATTTGAAGCTAACTCGTTTGTTTCGCATGCAGCTGAAGCTAAATCATGTATATCACAAGTATTTGAAGCTAAATAATTTGTGTCGCATGGATTTGATGCTAAGCCTTCTACTTCGCATTGATTTGAAGCTAAATCATGTGTTTCGCTTGGATTTGAAGCTAACTCGTTTGTTTCGCATGCAGTTGCAGCTAAATCATGTATATCACAAGTATTTGAAGCTAAACCATTTGTTTCGCATGGATTTGAAGGTAAATCTTCTACTTCGCATTGATTTGAAGTTAAATCATGTGTTACGCTTGGATTTAAAGCTCACTCGTTTGTTTCACCTGCATTTGAAGCTTTATCACATATATCGCAAGTATAAGAAGCTAAATAATTTGTGTTGCATGGATTTGATGCTAAGCCTTCTACTTCGCATTGATTTGAAGCTAAATCATGTCTTTCGCTTGGATTTGAAGCTAACTCGTTAGTTTCGCATGCAGATGAAACTAAATCATGTATATCACAAGTATTTGAAGCTAAACCATTTGTTTCGCATGGATTTGATGCTAAGCCTTCTATTTCGCATTGATTTGAAGCTAAATCATGTGTTTCGCTTGGATTTGAAGCCAACTCGTTTGTTTCGCATGCAGTTGAACCTAAATCATGTATATCAAAGGTATTTGAAGCTAAACCATTTGTTTCGCATGGATTTGAAGGTAAATCTTCTACTTCCCATTGATTTGAAATTAAATCATGTGTTACGCTTGGATTTGAAGATCACTCGTTTGTTTCACCTGCATTTGAAGCTATTAAACTTATATCGCAAGTATACGAAGCTAAATAATTTGTGTCGCATGGATTTGATGCTAAGCCTTCTACTTCGCATTGATTTGGAGCTAAATCATGTGCTTCGCTTGGATTTGAAGCTAACTCGTTTGTTTCGCATGCAGTTGAAGCTAAATCATGTATATCACAAGTATTTGAAGCTAAGCCATTTGTTTCGCATGGATTTGAAGGTAAATCTTCTACTTCGCATTGATTTGAAGCTAAATCATGTGTTTCGCTTGGATTTGAAGCTAACTCGTTTGTTTCGCATGCAGCTGAAGCTAAATCATGTATATCACAAGTATTTGAAGCTAAACCATTTGTTTCGCATGGATTTGAAGGTAAATCTTCTACTTCGCACTGATTTGAAGCTAAATCATGTGTTTCGCTTGGATTTGAAGCTAACTCCTTTGTTTCGCATGCAGTTGAAGCTAAATCATGTATATCACAAGTATTTGAAGCTAAACCACTTGTTTCGCATGGATATGAAGGTTAATCTTCTACTTCGCATTGATTTGAAGTTAAATCATGTGTTACGCTTGGATTTAAAGCTCACTCGTTTGTTTCGCCTGCACTTGATGCTTTATCACTTATATCGCAAGTATAAGAAGCTAAATAATTTGTGTTGCATGGAATTGATGCTAAGCCTTCTACTTCGCATTGATTTGAACCTAAATCATGTGTCTCGCTTGGATTTGAAGCTAACTCGTTTGTATCGCATGCAGTTGAAGCTAAATCATGTATATCACAAGTATTTGAAGCTAAGCCATTTGTTTCGCATGGATTTGAAGATAAATCTTCTACTTCCCATTGATTTGAAGTTAAATCATGTGTTACGCTTGGATTTGAAGATCACTCGTTTGTTTCACCTGCATTTGAAGCTATATCACTTATATCGCAAGTATAAGAAGCTAAATAATTTGTGTTGCATGGATTTGATGCTAAGTCTTCTACTTCGCATTGATTTGAAGCTAAATCATGTGCTTCGCTTAGATTTGAAGCTAACTCGTTTGTTTAGCATGCAGTTGAAGCTAAATCATGTATATCACAAGTATTTGAAGCTAAGCCATTTGTTTCGCATGGATTTGAAGGTAAATCTTCTACTTCGCATTGATTTGAAGTTAAATCATGTGTTACGCTTGGATTTAAAGCTCACTCGTTTGTTTCGCCTGCATTTGAAGCTTTATCACTTATATCGCAAGTATACGAAGCTAAATAATTTGTGTCGCATGGATTTGATGCTAAGCCTTCTACTTCGCATTGATTTGAAGCTAAATCATGTATTTCGCTTGGATTTGAAGCTAACTCGATTTTTTCGCATGCAGCTGAAGCTAAATCATGTATATCACAAGTATTTGAAGCTAAACCATTTGTTTCGCATGGATTTGAAGGTAAATCTTCTACTTCCCATTGATTTGAAATTAAATCATGTGTTACGCTTGGATTTGAAGATCACTCGTTTGTTTCACCTGCATTTGAAGCTTTATCACTTATATCGCAAGTATAAGAAGCTAAATAATTTGTGTCGCATGGATTTGATGCTAAGCCTTCTACTTCGCATTGATTTGAAGCTAAATCATGTGTTTCGCTTGGATTTGAAGCTAACTCGTTTGTTTCGCATGCAGTTGCAGCTAAATCATGTATATCACAAGTATTAGAAGCTAAACCATTTGTTTCGCATGGATTTGAAGGTAAATCTTCTACTTCGCACTGATTTGAAGCTAAATCATGTGTTTCGCTTGGATTTGAAGCTAACTCGTTTGTTTCGCGTGCAGTTGAAGCTAAATCATGTATATCACAAGTATTTGAAGCTAAGCCATTTGTTTCGCATGGATTTGAAGGTAAATCTTCTACTTCGCATTGATTTGAAGTTAAATCATGTGTTACGCTTGGATTTAAAGCTCACTCGTTTGTTTCGCCTGCATTTGAAGCTTTATCACTTATATCGCAAGTATGCGAAGCTAAATAATTTGTGTCACATGGATTTGATGCTAAGCCTTCTACTTCGCATTGATTTGAAGCTAAATCATGTATTTCGCTTGGATTTGAAGCTAACTCGATTGTTTCGCATGCAGCTGAAGCTAAATCATGTATATCACAAGTATTTGAAGCTAAACCATTTGTTTCGCATGGATTTAAAGGTAAATCTTCAACTTCCCATTGATTTGAAATTAAATCATGTGTCACGCTTGGATTTGAAGATCACTCGTTTGTTTCACCTGCATTTGAAGCTTTATCACTTATATCGCAAGTATAAGAAGCTAAATAATTTGTGTCGCATGGATTTGATGCTAAGCCTTCTACTTCGCATTGATTTGAAATTAAATCATGTGTTACGCTTGGATTTGAAGATCACTCGTTTGTTTCACCTGCATTTGAAGCTTTATCACTTATATCGCAAGTATAAGAAGCTAAATAATTTGTGTCGCATGGATTTGATGCTAAGCCTTCTACTTCGCATTGATTTGAAGCTAAATCATGTCTTTCGCTTGGATTTGAAGCTAACTCGTTAGTTTCGCATGCAGATGAAACTAAATCATGTATATCACAAGTATTTGAAGCTAAACCATTTGTTTCGCATGGATTTGATGCTAAGCCTTCTATTTCGCATTGATTTGAAGCTAAATCATGTATTTCGCTTGGATTTGAAGCTAACTCGTTTGTTTCGCATGCAGTTGAAGCTAAATCATGTATATCAAAGGTATTTGAAGTTAAACCATTTGTTTCGCATGGATTTGAAGGTAAATCTTCTACTTTGCATTGATTTGAAGTTAAATCAAGTGTTACGCTTGGATTTGGAGATCACTCGTTTGTTTCACCTGCATTTGAAGCTTTATCACTTATATCGCAAGTATAAGAAGCTAAATAATTTGTGTTGCATGGATTTGATGCTAAGCCTTCTAGTTCGCATTGATTTGAAGCTAAATCATGTGTTCCGCTTGGATTTGAGGCTAACTCGTTGGTTTCGCATGCAGTTGAAGCTAAATCATGTATATCAAAAGTATTTGAAGCTAAGCCATTTGTTTCGCATGGATTTGAAGATAAATCTTCTACTTCCCATTGATTTGAAGTTAAATCATGTGTTACGCTTGGATTTGAAGATCACTCGTTTGTTTCACCTGCATTTGAAGCTATATCACTTATATCGCAAGTATACGAAGATAAATAATTTGTGTCGCATGGATTTGATGCTAAGCCTTCTATTTCGCATTGATTTGGAGCTAAATCATGTGTTTTGCTTGGATTTGAAGCTAACTCGTTTGTTTCTCATGCAGTTGAAGCTAAATCGTGTATATCACAAGTATTTGAAGCTAAACCATTTGTTTCGCATGGATTTGAAGGTAAATCTTCTACTTCGTATTGATTTGAAGTTAAATCATGTGTTACGCTTGGATTTAAAGCTCACTCGTTTGTTTCACCTGCATTTGAAGCTTTATCACTTATATCGCAAGTATAAGAAGCTAAATGATTTGTGTTGCATGGATTTGATGCTAAGTCATCTACTTCGCATTGATTTGAAGCTAAATCATGTGCTTCGCTTAGATTTGAAGCTAACTCGATTGTTTCGCATGCAGTTGAAGCTAAATCATGTATATCACAAGTATTTGAAGCTAAGCCATTTGTTTCGCATGGATTTGAAGGTAAATCTTCTACTTCGCATTGATTGAAGTTAAATCATGTGTTACGGTTGGATTTAAAGCTCACTCGTTTGTTTCGCCTGCATTTGAAGCTTTATCACTTATATCGCAAGTATACGAAGCTAAATAATTTGTGTCGCATGGATTTGAAGCTAAGCCTTCTACTTCGCATTGATTTGAAGCTAAATCGTGTATTTCGCTTGGATTTGAAGCTAACTCGATTGTTTCGCATGCAGTTGAAGCTAAATCATGTATATCACAAGTATTTGAAGCTAAGCCATTTGTTTCGCATGGATTTGAAGATAAATCTTCTACTTCCCATTGATTTGAAGTTAAATCATGTGTTACGCTTGGATTTGAAGATCACTCGTTTGTTTCACCTGCATTTGAAGCTATATCACTTATATCGCAAGTATACGAATCTAAATAATTTGTGTCGCATGGATTTGATGCTAAGCCTTCTATTTCGCATTGATTTGAAGCTAAATCATGTGTTTCGCTTGGATTTGAAGCTAACTCGTTTGTTGCTCATGCAGTTGAAGCTAAATCATGTATTTCACAAGTATTTGAAGCTAAACCATTTGTTTCGCATGGATTTGAAGGTAAATCTTCTACTTCGTATTGATTTGAAGTTAAATCATGTGTTACGCTTGGATTTAAAGCTCACTCGTTTGTTTCGCCTGCATTTGAAGCTTTATCACTTATATCGCAAGTATACGAAGCTAAATAATTTGTGTCGCATGGATTTGATGCTGAGCCTTCTACTTCGCATTGATATGAAAGCTAAATAATGTATTTCGCTTGGATTTGAAGCTAACTCGATTTTTTCGCATGCAGCTGAAGCTAAATCATGTATATCACAAGTATTTGAAGCTAAACCATTTGTTTCGCATGGATTTGAAGGTAAATCTTCTACTTCGTATTGATTTGAAGTTAAATCATGTGTTACGCTTGGATTTAAAGCTCACTCGTTTGTTTCACCTGCATTTGAAGCTTTATCACTTATATCGCAAGTATAAGAAGCTAAATGATTTGTGTTGCATGGATTTGATGCTAAGTCATCTACTTCGCATTGATTTGAAGCTAAATCATGTGCTTCGCTTAGATTTGAAGCTAACTCGATTGTTTCGCATGCAGTTGAAGCTAAATCATGTATATCACAAGTATTTGAAGCTAAGCCATTTGTTTCGCATGGATTTGAAGGTAAATCTTCTACTTCGCATTGATTGAAGTTAAATCATGTGTTACGGTTGGATTTAAAGCTCACTCGTTTGTTTCGCCTGCATTTGAAGCTTTATCACTTATATCGCAAGTATACGAAGCTAAATAATTTGTGTCGCATGGATTTGATGCTAAGCCTTCTACTTCGCATTGATTTGAAGCTAAATCGTGTATTTCGCTTGGATTTGAAGCTAACTCGATTGTTTCGCATGCAGTTGAAGCTAAATCATGTATATCACAAGTATTTGAAGCTAAGCCATTTGTTTCGCATGGATTTGAAGATAAATCTTCTACTTCCCATTGATTTGAAGTTAAATCATGTGTTACGCTTGGATTTGAAGATCACTCGTTTGTTTCACCTGCATTTGAAGCTATATCACTTATATCGCAAGTATACGAATCTAAATAATTTGTGTCGCATGGATTTGATGCTAAGCCTTCTATTTCGCATTGATTTGAAGCTAAATCATGTGTTTCGCTTGGATTTGAAGCTAACTCGTTTGTTGCTCATGCAGTTGAAGCTAAATCATGTATTTCACAAGTATTTGAAGCTAAACCATTTGTTTCGCATGGATTTGAAGGTAAATCTTCTACTTCGTATTGATTTGAAGTTAAATCATGTGTTACGCTTGGATTTAAAGCTCACTCGTTTGTTTCGCCTGCATTTGAAGCTTTATCACTTATATCGCAAGTATACGAAGCTAAATAATTTGTGTCGCATGGATTTGATGCTGAGCCTTCTACTTCGCATTGATATGAAAGCTAAATAATGTATTTCGCTTGGATTTGAAGCTAACTCGATTTTTTCGCATGCAGCTGAAGCTAAATCATGTATATCACAAGTATTTGAAGCTAAACCATTTGTTTCGCATGGATTTGAAGGTAAATCTTCTACTTCGTATTGATTTGAAGTTAAATCATGTGTTACGCTTGGATTTAAAGCTCACTCGTTTGTTTCACCTGCATTTGAAGCTTTATCACTTATATCGCAAGTATAAGAAGCTAAATGATTTGTGTTGCATGGATTTGATGCTAAGTCATCTACTTCGCATTGATTTGAAGCTAAATCATGTGCTTCGCTTAGATTTGAAGCTAACTCGATTGTTTCGCATGCAGTTGAAGCTAAATCATGTATATCACAAGTATTTGAAGCTAAGCCATTTGTTTCGCATGGATTTGAAGGTAAATCTTCTACTTCGCATTGATTGAAGTTAAATCATGTGTTACGGTTGGATTTAAAGCTCACTCGTTTGTTTCGCCTGCATTTGAAGCTTTATCACTTATATCGCAAGTATACGAAGCTAAATAATTTGTGTCGCATGGATTTGATGCTAAGCCTTCTACTTCGCATTGATTTGAAGCTAAATCATGTATTTCGCTTGGATTTGAAGCTAACTCGATTGTTTCGCATGCAGTTGAAGCTAAATCATGTATATCACAAGTATTTGAAGCTAAGCCATTTGTTTCGCATGGATTTGAAGATAAATCTTCTACTTCCCATTGATTTGAAGTTAAATCATGTGTTACGCTTGGATTTGAAGATCACTCGTTTGTTTCACCTGCATTTGAAGCTATATCACTTATATCGCAAGTATACGAATCTAAATAATTTGTGTCGCATGGATTTGATGCTAAGCCTTCTATTTCGCATTGATTTGAAGCTAAATCATGTGTTTCGCTTGGATTTGAAGCTAACTCGTTTGTTGCTCATGCAGTTGAAGCTAAATCATGTATTTCACAAGTATTTGAAGCTAAACCATTTGTTTCGCATGGATTTGAAGGTAAATCTTCTACTTCGTATTGATTTGAAGTTAAATCATGTGTTACGCTTGGATTTAAAGCTCACTCGTTTGTTTCGCCTGCATTTGAAGCTTTATCACTTATATCGCAAGTATACGAAGCTAAATAATTTGTGTCGCATGGATTTGATGCTGAGCCTTCTACTTCGCATTGATATGAAAGCTAAATAATGTATTTCGCTTGGATTTGAAGCTAACTCGATTTTTTCGCATGCAGCTGAAGCTAAATCATGTATATCACAAGTATTTGAAGCTAAACCATTTGTTTCGCATGGATTTGAAGGTAAATCTTCTACTTCCCATTGATTTGAAATTAAATCATGTGTTACGCTTGGATTTGAAGATCACTCATTTGTTTCACCTGCATTTGAAGCTTTATCACTTATATCGCAAGTATAAGAAGCTAAACCATTTGTTTCGCATGGATTTGATGCTAAGCCTTCTATTTCGCATTGATTTGAAGCTAAATCATGTGTTTCGCTTGGATTTGAAGCTAACTCGTTTGTTTCGCATGCAGTTGAAGCTAAATCATGTATATCACAAGTATTTGAAGCTAAGCCATTTGTTTCGCATGGATTTGAAGGTAAATCTTCTACTTCGCATTGATTTGAAGTTAAATCATGTGTTACGCTTGGATTTAAAGCTCACTCGTTTGTTTCGCCTGCATTTGAAGCTTTATCACTTATATCGCAAGTATGCGAAGCTAAATAATTTGTGTCACATGGATTTGATGCTAAGCCTTCTACTTCGCATTGATTTGAAGCTAAATCATGTATTTCGCTTGGATTTGAAGCTAACTCGATTGTTTCGCATGCAGCTGAAGCTAAATCATGTATATCACAAGTATTTGAAGCTAAACCATTTGTTTCGCATGGATTTGAAGGTAAATCTTCAACTTCCCATTGATTTGAAATTAAATCATGTGTTACGCTTGGATTTGAAGATCACTCGTTTGTTTCACCTGCATTTGAAGCTTTATCACTTATATCGCAAGTATAAGAAGCTAAATAATTTGTGTCGCATGGATTTGATGCTAAGCCTTCTACTTCGCATTGATTTGAAGCTAAATCATGTCTTTCGCTTGGATTTGAAGCTAACTCGTTAGTTTCGCATGCAGATGAAACTAAATCATGTATATCACAAGTATTTGAAGCTAAACCATTTGTTTCGCATGGATTTGATGCTAAGCCTTCTATTTCGCATTGATTTGAAGCTAAATCATGTGTTTCGCTTCGATTTGAAGCTAACTCGTTTGTTTCGCTTGCAGTTGAAGCTAAATCATGTATATCAAAGGTATTTGAAGCTAAACCATTTGTTTCGCATGGATTTGAAGGTAAATCTTCTACTTTGCATTGATTTGAAGTTAAATCAAGTGTTACGCTTGGATTTGGAGATCACTCGTTTGTTTCACCTGCATTTGAAGCTTTATCACTTATATCGCAAGTATAAGGAGCTAAATAATTTGTGTTGCATGGATTTGATGCTAAGCCTTCTACTTCGCATTGATTTGAAGCTAAATATTGTGTTTCGCTTGGATTTGAGGCTAACTCGTTTGTTTCGCATGCAGTTGAAGCTAAATCATGTAAATCACAAGTATTTGAAGCTAAGCCATTTGTTTCGCATGGATTTGAAGGTAAATCTTCTACTTCGCATTGATTTGAAGTTAAATCATGTGTTACGCTTGGATTTAAAGCTCACTCGTTTGTTTCGCCTGCATTTGAAGCTTTATCACTTATATCGCAAGTATGCGAAGCTAAATAATTTGTGTCACATGGATTTGATGCTAAGCCTTCTACTTCGCATTGATTTGAAGCTAAATCATGTATTTCGCTTGGATTTGAAGCTAACGCGATTGTTTCGCATGCAGCTGAAGCTAAATCATGTATATCACAAGTATTTGAAGCTAAACCACTTGTTTCGCATGGATTTGAAGGTAAATCTTCAACTTCCCATTGATTTGAAATTAAATCATGTGTTACGCTTGGATTTGAAGATCACTCGTTTGTTTCACCTGCATTTGAAGCTTTATCACTTATATCGCAAGTATAAGAAGCTAAATAATTTGTGTCGCATGGATTTGATGCTAAGCCTTCTACTTCGCATTGATTTGAAGCTAAATCATGTCTTTCGCTTGGATTTGAAGCTAACTCGTTAGTTTCGCATGCAGATGAAACTAAATCATGTATATCACAAGTATTTGAAGCTAAACCATTTGTTTCGCATGGATTTGATGCTAAGCCTTCTATTTCGCATTGATTTGAAGCTAAATCATGTGTTTCGCTTGGATTTGAAGCTAACTCGTTTGTTTCGCATGCAGTTGAAGCTAAATCATGTATATCAAAGGTATTTGAAGCTAAACCATTTGTTTCGCATGGATTTGAAGGTAAATCTTCTACTTTGCATTGATTTGAAGTTAAATCAAGTGTTACGCTTGGATTTGGAGATCACTCGTTTGTTTCACCTGCATTTGAAGCTTTATCACTTATATCGCAAGTATAAGAAGCTAAATAATTTGTGTTGCATGGATTTGATGCTAAGCCTTCTACTTCGCATTGATTTGAAGCTAAATCATGTGTCTCGCTTGGATTTGAGGCTAACTCGTTTGTTTCGCATGCAGTTGAAGCTAAATCATGTATATCACAAGTATTTGAAGCTAAGCCATTTGTTTCGCATGGATTTGAAGGTAAATCTTCTACTTCGCATTGATTTGAAGTTAAATCATGTGTTACGCTTGGATTTAAAGCTCACTCGTTTGTTTCGCCTGCATTTGAAGCTTTATCACTTATATCGCAAGTATGCGAAGCTAAATAATTTGTGTCACATGGATTTGATGCTAAGCCTTCTACTTCGCATTGATTTGAAGCTAAATCATGTATTTCGCTTGGATTTGAAGCTAACTCGATTGTTTCGCATGCAGCTGAAGCTAAATCATGTATATCACAAGTATTTGAAGCTAAACCATTTGTTTCGCATGGATTTGAAGGTAAATCTTCAACTTCCCATTGATTTGAAATTAAATCATGTGTTACGCTTGGATTTGAAGATCACTCGTTTGTTTCACCTGCATTTGAAGCTTTATCACTTATATCGCAAGTATACGAATCTAAATAATTTGTGTCGCATGGATTTGATGCTAAGCCTTCTATTTCGCATTGATTTGAAGCTAAATCATGTGTTTCGCTTGGATTAGAAGCTAACTCGTTTGTTGCTCATGCAGTTGAAGCTAAATCATGTATTTCACAAGTATTTGAAGCTAAACCATTTGTTTCGCATGGATTTGAAGGTAAATCTTCTACTTCGTATTGATTTGAAGTTAAATCATGTGTTACGCTTGGATTTAAAGCTCACTCGTTTGTTTCGCCTGCATTTGAAGCTTTATCACTTATATCGCAAGTATACGAAGCTAAATAATTTGTGTCGCATGGATTTGATGCTGAGCCTTCTACTTCGCATTGATATGAAAGCTAAATAATGTATTTCGCTTGGATTTGAAGCTAACTCGATTTTTTCGCATGCAGCTGAAGCTAAATCATGTATATCACAAGTATTTGAATCTAAACCATTTGTTTCGCATGGATTTGAAGGTAAATCTTCTACTTCCCATTGATTTGAAATTAAATCATGTGTTACGCTTGGATTTGAAGATCACTCATTTGTTTCACCTGCATTTGAAGCTTTATCACTTATATCGCAAGTATAAGAAGCTAAACCATTTGTTTCGCATGGATTTGATGCTAAGCCTTCTATTTCGCATTGATTTGAAGCTAAATCATGTGTTTCGCTTGGATTTGAAGCTAACTCGTTTGTTTCGCATGCAGTTGAAGCTAAATCATGTATATCACAAGTATTTGAAGCTAAGCCATTTGTTTCGCATGGATTTGAAGGTAAATCTTCTACTTCGCATTGATTTGAAGTTAAATCATGTGTTACGCTTGGATTTAAAGCTCACTCGTTTGTTTCGCCTGCATTTGAAGCTTTATCACTTATATCGCAAGTATGCGAAGCTAAATAATTTGTGTCACATGGATTTGATGCTAAGCCTTCTACTTCGCATTGATTTGAAGCTAAATCATGTATTTCGCTTGGATTTGAAGCTAACTCGATTGTTTCGCATGCAGCTGAAGCTAAATCATGTATATCACAAGTATTTGAAGCTAAACCATTTGTTTCGCATGGATTTGAAGGTAAATCTTCAACTTCCCATTGATTTGAAATTAAATCATGTGTTACGCTTGGATTTGAAGATCACTCGTTTGTTTCACCTGCATATGAAGCTTTATCACTTATATCGCAAGTATAAGAAGCTAAATAATTTGTGTCGCATGGATTTGATGCTAAGCCTTCTACTTCGCATTGATTTGAAGCTAAATCATGTCTTTCGCTTGGATTTGAAGCTAACTCGTTAGTTTCGCATGCAGATGAAACTAAATCATGTATATCACAAGTATTTGAAGCTAAACCATTTGTTTCGCATGGATTTGATGCTAAGCCTTCTATTTCGCATTGATTTGAAGCTAAATCATGTGTTTCGCTTGGATTTGAAGCTAACTCGTTTGTTGCTCATGCAGTTGAAGCTAAATCATGTATTTCACAAGTATTTGAAGCTAAACCATTTGTTTCGCATGGATTTGAAGGTAAATCTTCTACTTCGTATTGATTTGAAGTTAAATCATGTGTTACGCTTGGATTTAAAGCTCACTCGTTTGTTTCGCCTGCATTTGAAGCTTTATCACTTATATCGCAAGTATACGAAGCTAAATAATTTGTGTCGCATGGATTTGATGCTGAGCCTTCTACTTCGCATTGATATGAAAGCTAAATAATGTATTTCGCTTGGATTTGAAGCTAACTCGATTTTTTCGCATGCAGCTGAAGCTAAATCATGTATATCACAAGTATTTGAATCTAAACCATTTGTTTCGCATGGATTTGAAGGTAAATCTTCTACTTCCCATTGATTTGAAATTAAATCATGTGTTACGCTTGGATTTGAAGATCACTCATTTGTTTCACCTGCATTTGAAGCTTTATCACTTATATCGCAAGTATAAGAAGCTAAACCATTTGTTTCGCATGGATTTGATGCTAAGCCTTCTATTTCGCATTGATTTGAAGCTAAATCATGTGTTTCGCTTGGATTTGAAGCTAACTCGTTTGTTTCGCATGCAGTTGAAGCTAAATCATGTATATCACAAGTATTTGAAGCTAAGCCATTTGTTTCGCATGGATTTGAAGGTAAATCTTCTACTTCGCATTGATTTGAAGTTAAATCATGTGTTACGCTTGGATTTAAAGCTCACTCGTTTGTTTCGCCTGCATTTGAAGCTTTATCACTTATATCGCAAGTATGCGAAGCTAAATAATTTGTGTCACATGGATTTGATGCTAAGCCTTCTACTTCGCATTGATTTGAAGCTAAATCATGTATTTCGCTTGGATTTGAAGCTAACTCGATTGTTTCGCATGCAGCTGAAGCTAAATCATGTATATCACAAGTATTTGAAGCTAAACCATTTGTTTCGCATGGTTTTGAAGGTAAATCTTCAACTTCCCATTGATTTGAAATTAAATCATGTGTTACGCTTGGATTTGAAGATCACTCGTTTGTTTCACCTGCATTTGAAGCTTTATCACTTATATCGCAAGTATAAGAAGCTAAATAATTTGTGTCGCATGGATTTGATGCTAAGCCTTCTACTTCGCATTGATTTGAAGCTAAATCATGTCTTTCGCTTGGATTTGAAGCTAACTCGTTAGTTTCGCATGCAGATGAAACTAAATCATGTATATCACAAGTATTTGAAGCTAAACCATTTGTTTCGCATGGATTTGATGCTAAGCCTTCTATTTCGCATTGATTTGAAGCTAAATCATGTGTTTCGCTTCGATTTGAAGCTAACTCGTTTGTTTCGCATGCAGTTGAAGCTAAATCATGTATATCAAAGGTATTTGAAGCTAAACCATTTGTTTCGCATGGATTTGAAGGTAAATCTTCTACTTTGCATTGATTTGAAGTTAAATCAAGTGTTACGCTTGGATTTGGAGATCACTCGTTTGTTTCACCTGCATTTGAAGCTTTATCACTTATATCGCAAGTATAAGGAGCTAAATAATTTGTGTTGCATGGATTTGATGCTAAGCCTTCTACTTCGCATTGATTTGAAGCTAAATATTGTGTTTCGCTTGGATTTGAGGCTAACTCGTTTGTTTCGCATGCAGTTGAAGCTAAATCATGTAAATCACAAGTATTTGAAGCTAAGCCATTTGTTTCGCATGGATTTGAAGGTAAATCTTCTACTTCGCATTGATTTGAAGTTAAATCATGTGTTACGCTTGGATTTAAAGCTCACTCGTTTGTTTCGCCTGCATTTGAAGCTTTATCACTTATATCGCAAGTATGCGAAGCTAAATAATTTGTGTCACATGGATTTGATGCTAAGCCTTCTACTTCGCATTGATTTGAAGCTAAATCATGTATTTCGCTTGGATTTGAAGCTAACTCGATTGTTTCGCATGCAGCTGAAGCTAAATCATGTATATCACAAGTATTTGAAGCTAAACCACTTGTTTCGCATGGATTTGAAGGTAAATCTTCAACTTCCCATTGATTTGAAATTAAATCATGTGTTACGCTTGGATTTGAAGATCACTCGTTTGTTTCACCTGCATTGAAGCTTTATCACTTATATCGCAAGTATAAGAAGCTAAATAATTTGTGTCGCATGGATTTGATGCTAAGCCTTCTACTTCGCATTGATTTGAAGCTAAATCATGTCTTTCGCTTGGATTTGAAGCTAACTCGATAGTTTCGCATGCAGATGAAACTAAATCATGTATATCACAAGTATTTGAAGCTAAACCATTTGTTTCGCATGGATTTGATGCTAAGCCTTCTATTTCGCATTGATTTGAAGCTAAATCATGTGTTTCGCTTGGATTTGAAGCTAACTCGTTTGTTTCGCATGCAGTTGAAGCTAAATCATGTATATCAAAGGTATTTGAAGCTAAACATTTGTTTCGCATGGATTTGAAGGTAAATCTTCTACTTTGCATTGATTTGAAGTTAAATCAAGTGTTACGCTTGGATTTGGAGATCACTCGTTTGTTTCACCTGCATTTGAAGCTTTATCACTTATATCGCAAGTATAAGAAGCTAAATAATTTGTGTTGCATGGATTTGATGCTAAGCCTTCTACTTCGCATTGATTTGAAGCTAAATCATGTGTCTCGCTTGGATTGAGGCTAACTCGTTTGTTTCGCATGCAGTTGAAGCTAAATCATGTATATCACAAGTATTTGAAGCTAAGCCATTTGTTTCGCATGATTTGAAGGTAAATCTTCTACTTCGCATTGATTTGAAGTTATATCATGTGTTACGCTTGGATTTAAAGCTCACTCGTTTGTTTCGCCTGCATTTGAAGCTTTATCACTTATATCGCAAGTATGCGAAGCTAAATAATTTGTGTCACATGGATTTGATGCTAGCCTTCTACTTCGCATTGATTTGAAGCTAAATCATGTATTTCGCTGGATTTGAAGCTAACTCGATTGT
This sequence comes from Megalopta genalis, assembly GCF_051020955.1. NCBI lineage: Eukaryota > Metazoa > Arthropoda > Insecta > Hymenoptera > Halictidae > Megalopta > Megalopta genalis. The sequence continues at coordinate 4,030 of NW_027476381.1, read as the reverse complement.
TTCGCATGCAGCTGAAGCTAAATCATGTATATCACAAGTATTTGAAGCTAAACCATTTGTTTCGCATGGATTTGAAGGTAATCTTCAACTTCCCATTGATTTGGAGCTAAATCATGTGTTTCGCTTGGATTTGAAGCTAACTCGTTTGTTTCGCATGCAGTTGAAGCTAAATCATGTATATCAAAGGTATTTGAAGCTAAACCATTTGTTTCGCATGGATTTGAAGGTAAATCTTCTACTTTGCATTGATTTGAAGTTAAATCAAGTGTTACGCTTGGATTTGGAGATCACTCGTTTGTTTCACCTGCATTTGAAGCATTATCACTTATATCGCAAGTATAAGAAGCTAAATAATTTGTGTTGCATGGATTGATGCTAAGCCTTCTACTTCGCATTGATCTGAAGCTAAATCATGTGCTTCGCTTGGATTTGAAGCTAACTCGTTTGTTTCGCATGCAGTTGAAGCTAAATCATGTATATCACAAGTATTTGAAGCTAAGCCATTTGTTTCGCATGGATTTGAAGGTAAATCTTCTACTTCGCATTGATTTGAAGTTAAATCATGTGTTACGCTTGGATTTAAAGCTCACTCGTTTGTTTCGCCTGCATTTGAAGCTTTATCACTTATATCGCAAGTATGCGAAGCTAAATAATTTGTGTCACATGGATTTGATGCTAAGCCTTCTACTTCGCATTGATTTGAAGCTAAATCATGTATTTCGCTTGGATTTGAAGCTAACTCGATTGTTTCGCATGCAGCTGAAGCTAAATCATGTATATCACAAGTATTTGAAGCTAAACCATTTGTTTCACATGGATTTGAAGGTAAATCTTCAACTTCCCATTGATTTGAAATTAAATCATGTGTTACGCTTGGATTTGAAGATCACTCGTTTGTTTCACCTGCATTTGAAGCTTTATCACTTATATCGCAAGTATAAGAAGCTAAATAATTTGTGTCGCATGGATTTGATGCTAAGCCTTCTACTTCGCATTGATTTGAAGCTAAATCATGTCTTTCGCTTGGATTTGAAGCTAACTCGTTAGTTTCGCATGCAGATGAAACTAAATCATGTATATCAAAGGTATTTGAAGCTAAGCAATTTATTTCGCATGGATTTGAAGGTAAATCTTCTACTTCGCATTGATTTGAAGTTAAATTATGTGTTACGCTTGGATTTAAAGCTCACTCGTTTGTTTCGCCTGCATTTGAAGCTTTATCACTTATATCGCAAGTATGCGAAGCTAAATAATTTGTGTCACATGGATTGATGCTAAGCCTTCTACTTCGCATTGATTTGAAGCTAAATCATGTATTTCGCTTGGATTTGAAGCTAACTCGATTGTTTCGCATGCAGCTGAAGCTAAATCATGTATATCACAAGTATTTGAAGCTAAACCATTTGTTTCGCATGGATTTGAAGGTAAATCTTCTACTTCCCATTGATTTGAAGTTAAATCATATGTTACGCTTGGATTTGAAGATCACTCGTTTGTTTCGAATGCATTTGTAGCGTTATCACTTATATCGCAAGTATATGAAGCCAAATAATTTGTGTTGCATGGATTTGTTGCTAAGCCTTCTACTTCGCATTGACTTGAAGCTAAATCATGTATTTCGCTTGGATTTGAAACTAACTCGTTTGTTTCGCATGCATCTGAAGCTTTATCACTTATATCGCAAGTATAAGAAGCTAAATAATTTGTGTTGCATGGATTTGATGCTACGACTTCTACTTCGCATTGATTTGAAGCTAAATCATGTGTTTCGCTTGGATTTGAAGCTAACTCGTTTGTTTCGCATGCAGTTGCAGCTAAATCATTTATATCACAAGTATTAGAAGCTAAACCATTTGTTTCGCATGGATTTGAAGGTAAATCTTCTACTTCGCATTGATTTGAAGTTAAATCAAGTGTTACGCTTGGATTTAAAGCTCACTCGTTTGTTTCGCCTGCATTGAAGCTTTATCACTTATATCGCAAGTATAAGAAGCTAAATAATTGTGTTGCATGGATTTGATGCTACGACTTCTACTTCGCATTGATTTGAAGCTAAATCATGTGTTTCGCTTGGATTTGAAGCTAACTCGTTTGTTTCGCATGCAGCTGAAGCTAAATCATGTATATCACAAGTATTTGAAGCTAAACCATTTGTTTCGCATGGATTTGAAGGTAAATCTTCTACTTCGCACTGATTTGAAGCTAAATCATGTGTTTCGCTTGGATTTGAAGCTAACTCGTTTGTTTCGCATGCAGTTGAAGCTAAATCATGTATATCACAAGTATTTGAAGCTAAACCACTTGTTTCGCATGGATTTGAAGGTTAATCTTCTACTTCGCATTGATTTGAAGTTAAATCATGTGTTACGCTTGGATTTAAAGCTCACTCGTTTGTTCCGCCTGCACTTGATGCTTTATCACTTATATCGCAAGTATAAGAAGCTAAATAATTTGTGTTGCATGGAATTGATGCTAAGCCTTCTACTTCGCATTGATTTGAAGCTAAATCATGTGTCTCGCTTGGATTTGAAGCTAACTCGTTTGTTTCGCATGCAGTTGAAGCTAAATCATGTATATCACAAGTATTTGAAGCTAAGCCATTTGTTTCGCATGGATTTGAAGATAAATCTTCTACTTCCCATTGATTTGAAGTTAAATCATGTGTTACGCTTGGATTTGAAGATCACTCGTTTGTTTCACCTGCATTTGAAGCTATATCACTTATATCGCAAGTATACGAAGCTAAATAATTTGTGTCGCATGGATTTGATGCTAAGCCTTCTATTTCGCATTGATTTGAAGCTAAATCATGTGTTTCGCTTGGATTTGAAGCTAACTCGTTTGTTTCTCATGCAGTTGAAGCTAAATCGTGTATATCACAAGTATTTGAAGCTAAACCATTTGTTTCGCATGGATTTGAAGGTAAATCTTCTACTTCGTATTGATTTGAACTTAAATCATGTGTTACGCTTGGATTTGAAGATCACTCGTTTGTTTTACCTGCATTTGAAGCTTTATCACTTATATCACAAGTATAAGAAGCTAAATAATTTGTGTCGCATGGATTTGATGCTAAGCCTTCTACTTCGCATTGATTTGAAGCTAAATCATGTGTTTCGCTTGGATTTGAAGCTAACTCGTTTGTTTCGCATGCAGTTGCAGCTAAATCATGTATATCACAAGTATTTGAAGCTAAACCATTTGTTTCGCATGGATTTGAAGGTAAATCTTCTACTTCGCATTGATTTGAAGTTAAATCATGTGTTACGCTTGGATTTAAAGCTCACTCGTTTGTTTCACCTGCATTTGAAGCTTTATCACTTATATCGCAAGTATAAGAAGCTAAATAATTTGTGTCGCATGGATTTGATGCTAAGCCTTCTACTTCGCATTGATTTGAAGCTAAATCATGTCTTTCGCTTGGATTTGAAGCTAACTCGTTAGTTTCGCATGCAGATGAAACTAAATCATGTATATCAAAGGTATTTGAAGCTAAGCAATTTATTTCGCATGGATTTGAAGGTAAATCTTCTACTTCGCATTGATTTGAAGTTAAATTATGTGTTACGCTTGGATTTAAAGCTCACTCGTTTGTTTCGCCTGCATTTGAAGCTTTATCACTTATATCGCAAGTATGCGAAGCTAAATAATTTGTGTCACATGGATTTGATGCTAAGCCTTCTACTTCGCATTGATTTGAAGCTAAATCATGTATTTCGCTTGGATTTGAAGCTAACTCGATTGTTTCGCATGCAGCTGAAGCTAAATCATGTATATCACAAGTATTTGAAGCTAAACCATTTGTTTCGCATGGATTTGAAGGTAAATCTTCTACTTCCCATTGATTTGAAGTTAAATCATATGTTACGCTTGGATTTGAAGATCACTCGTTTGTTTCGAATGCATTTGTAGCGTTATCACTTATATCGCAAGTATATGAAGCCAAATAATTTGTGTTGCATGGATTTGTTGCTAAGCCTTCTACTTCGCATTGACTTGAAGCTAAATCATGTATTTCGCTTGGATTTGA